>NC_052638.1:24021569-24086569 GCF_016161935.1 Mauremys reevesii | reverse complement strand
AGGAAATCAACTAAGCTTCAGAATGCATGCATTGAGAAATATAATTGCAGTGAGGAAAATTCCTCAGAGGAGCTTGGCACATATTAAAAGCAAAAACTTGAGACATGTTTGTGATAAGATTACTAATAAATCTCTGCTAAGTCTTAGACTCCTGACAATAACACAGCAACAGAGCACTTCATCTTCTCTGTGCTTTAGAATTTAAGATCGGTCACAAACAATCTAAATTACGACTGATACTAGGCAGATGCAGTGCTGCGCTGCGTTGCTCATCATAAATCTCCTGTTCCTTATATGCAAATTAAACTCCATTTTAAAAGATAATTTTTCACATGCTGATCGCCTTTATTTGTGAAATGCTAGAGATTCTTAATGTTAGGGGAACCATTTCTGGAGTTGAGTGTTACCGTTGCAGGGAGAAGGAGAAGAGGAGGGCCTGTAATTTGGAATAGTTCAGACATCAGGGGATGGGACACTTCAGATAACTTATTAAAGTTAGTCACAGCAGTAATGCTGCTTGTAGTTTAGCCATGGCCTTGTTTTCTTCAGCAGCTGCTTGAGCAACTTATCTTTGGCTTTAAAGATCTGCCTTGTTTATATCAAATCCTCAAGGTTCTTTAACTCGTACAACAGGAGATCGGAATATTACCATGCTATGTTTAGGGAAAAAAAACATTTGTCTTAAGTACCAAACCTAAAAAACCTCCAGCTGTTTGCTATAGGGAGATTTAAAACACTTGATAGCAAGTTTATCTCCTTCGTACTTTGTAGGCACACACACACCCTCCCTCCCTCAGGCATAAGGTAAATAACTGCTGTGCAGGTACTACCAAAATGGCCCTTAATCTTAAAGAAAATGGTTCTTGTATTCTGAAACCTAAACACATGTAAAAGGGGGCTGTCTGCATACATGGCAGGGAAAAATGCATGTTAATAACTTCTTGGGGCAATAAACATAATCTATGCTTATGAAAAGATGTATTTAAAATACACTGCGGAATCATAACTGGATCTATTTAAAGGGAGTTAAAAGGTATAATATGCAGGTAGAAGTTTCAACTTTTTTCTTAGTGTATTACTTTGTCAAAAACCACCGCACACTTGGTAGGGATGACAATCTTCCTCAAAGAGGACCCATGCTAAAATGAAACAAGCTACAAGTTCAGTACAGCTTTAGACCCGGAAGAGAGGAGGGTGGATAGAATTAAGAATCAATTAGCAGAACATTAGTCATCTGGTGTAAATTGGTGTAGTTTCATTTACACTACAGATTTACTCCAGCTGAGAATCTGGTGTGCTTAACCTATTTTGGTCTGTGGTTAATAGCTGAGTTTGAAGTCAGCTGTTCTAAATCTTTCATATTTTACAGAAGTCACAATGTGCAACAAGCAGAATCCTAGAAAATGTTTTACACAATACAAAAAGGAAAAATGTATATGTTGAACTGGAAAGCTCACTGAAATCAATAAGAGTTTTGCCTGAGTAATGACTGTAGGGTCGTGCCCTCCGTATATAGTTATTGTGTTCAGTTTATGGTAAAAACTCGCACATGCTCCGCGCAGAGTTTGAGAATTGTGATGGTTTTAAGTGCGTTTCGCCTTTCTTGGGTTTTTCATTTTCTCTCAAAACTTGTTGGTAAATTGCTCTGTTTTAGAAACGATGGTAGTGTTGTAAAAATATAAGATTCTCCACACTCAAGCTTTTTTTGGGAAGCAAACACAGTTTATAGGGCTCACTGAATGCTTGTTGTTGAATGTCCAGTTGAGCTGAACTTGTGGCAATAGCCAGTAAACAAAAATTCATATTCAAAAGAAAATGAGCAGGCTTTTTAGTTCCCTGGTTCCCTATCTGCCCTACTGAAACAGATACTGTAGTACAATGATGTGAATTCATCAGAACGTGCATTAAGGGGCAACACTACACAAGGGTAAGGACATAAATATATTTTACAATTCTTAGCTCCCTATCATAAGAATAGTTCACGAGTGGATGTAAATTTACAACAGGTGCTTATCAAATGTGAAAATGCTTGCAAATCAGAAACAAACATTGGGACCATAAACATATTTCAAGATAGTCATGCAAAAGAATCTGTTTGGTACTAAGCAAGGATATTGTTGTTCTTTAGTTTCTACATGAAGTAGCTTGAGGTATTATTGCATGTAGAGAATTATAACATCTGTGAGTCAGATCACTCTCTATAAAATGAAAACTAAGAGGGTTCGAAAATAAATTGTAATATTTTATTAAACATATAATTATGTGAAGCTATGTACAAAGAAACAAACAGCATAATGGAAAGTACTATAAAGAAAATATATAGTTAATTTTGTTTTTAATTGTACTGCTTTGCTCGACACTCATATGAAATGTACTCTATTAATCTTCTACTGTAAGGATTTTAAAATATGGTTGAAAAAATATTGAACTGTGCTAATATCTTGTCCTAGATTCATTCGTTGTTTCTCCAAGGAAAAAATAAGTTTTCGTCAGCACTGCCAGTAATCCTTAAGTAAGTTCCAGACATAACTATGATTTGTGTGTGTCCTGATTTGCAGTATTTTACTACACTAAAATAAAACCCAATAAAATCTTTTGAGTTTGACTGTAAGATGCACTTGTTGTACAGACAGTAATTAGCTTGTTACAGAGATATTAATTAACATGTTAGAAATGTTTTCTTTATTAATGAGAAATTCACACATTCTATTTAAATTAATTTGTATAGTTTAAAATTAATTTATTGTGGCCTTCAATGACCTCAAATCTACTAAGACAAAGCTGGAGTATTGTACTAACTGTTAAACCATTCATTAAACATTTTATGCAAATAGTGTTTGTTTATAAACAAATTAACTGCAAGGATTTTCAAAACAGGTGCTGTGTTGTGAATGCGTACTAAATGATGTGGTACTGAAAGAATTAATTAGACCTTCAGATGTAATTAGTTGCAATAATTTGCGTGATTAGCGGCTTGGTTAAGGAGTAAGACACACACATTGTAATGCATGGAAGAGTCACTGCAGTAGCTTTGTCTTTCATACGGTGAAGATGAGATTTCCCCATGTTTAGGAAATTTTTCAAAAAATTGCTGACATAGCTGGAGTTAATTGCCAAGTATCCTGTAGGGGGTAATGTTTTTTTTTTTCCCCTTGGCTTGTTGCAAGGCATATCCACTGGAAGCAATACAGTTTGTTTGCACCTCAATGAATTTTTAAAACAGAAAGTTGTTAACCCTAGATCTTCAAGTCCCTAGAGGAAGTGATGATACTTAATATGTTCAGGGTTAAAAGATAGAACACAATTATTATAAGCAAAATGAAACTGGTCTTGCATTTCACAATCAGTTCTTTATATTCAAGTAATAATTATTCCCCCCCATGGCAGACATTCTTCTCATTTTCCACCTACATATCAGCCAACGCAGTGAACAGTTAGACATAATTCCCTGCCATTGCAGGGGCCTTGGGCATTGGTGCACCTCAGTCTCTCCTGTTCTCTGCCTTGCGCATATAATAGTTTAGTGTCTTGTGGGCTCTAATTCTTTGGTCTTATTTTGGGTGTTGGGTTTACTGTGTGGGTGGTGTTGGCCTGTGATATACAGGAGGTCAGATGAGATGAACTGGTGATCCCTCCTGGCCTTAAATTCTGTGACTGCATGACAATGTATGGTAGGAATAATCCCTTTGACACTGGTAATTGTTATAGTTGATAAATTTGTATGATTACTGATACTTAAAGTTATGATGATTACATTCCTGGGTTACTATAAATCCACAGTACCTTTGTGACTAACAAAAAAACTATGATCTTCTGCGTCAAAATAGTGACTTGATTCCCAGTGACAATATAAAGGGTAGATTTGACGTAAAGGAGTATAGAGAATTTCTTGATCTTAGTTGTGTTGCATATTGGTTAGTGAAGGTGGATTGACAGTAAACCACAAGAGATCTGTGTTATGTGGTCACTGGTGAGAGCCTCCAGTAGGCTGTGATTTAAAAGAAAAGGCTGAAGATCTTGTGCCTTCAAACATCAAAGAAGTGTAGTAACAGGGAAATAATTCTCACTTTGACAAGTTTGGAGCAAGTTTGGAGCACTCACAAATGCTTATTTTAAAAGAACAGATATGTTGTCTGTGTACTAGTATAACACGGGGGGGGGCTTCCCAAATAAAATAAAATGAGAACCTATAGGAGGAGGGGGTCTCCCTCTATGCCCAGTCCACAGGGGATTTTAGTTTGTTACAGCTCCAGCTAGAGAGCCTTGGCTTTTAGATCAACTTGCAGCAGCTCATGATTTTAGCTTTGGATGGTCCTTGTTCACTCCCTGACGTGTTGTCCAAGATGGCAGCAGTTATATTAACACTTAAGTGCTCTCTGTTGTGGAACAAAATGCTTCCAGATAAGGTGATACTTAGACCCACTGTCTTGTTGGAAACTAGGCCCAGGTGTAATTACCAGTTTGTTTGTGTATCTTCCCAACCAGACCTTCTCTGAGAGTCTGAAATCAGCAGCAAGGCCCAGCAGAATAATCAGCATGTGGCTTTGGCTAATTGGTGTCCAAGGTCTTATTCTACTTAGCTTGGTGACTGGGAAATATCAGTGATTGTCTACAACATTGGAGTAAAAACCAGGTTTTTGTTTTGAAAAACCAATGTGAAATTTGGTTGTTCTATAGCGAGGACACAATAGGAAGTGCATGACTTACTTTCTGCTGCAGGGAGGCTGTTTGCAATCTTACCATCTTCTTATGAAAAGCATAGAGGGAAAATGGAATAAAATAAATATTGAAAATAACAAAACTTGAACAAAAACATCATTAACTACTGCACAGCTGCTGTGTGTGTCTGCTATCTCAGGGATTGCCTTTAATTACTAGGGATGAGTTGGCTATCATTGGTTCCTTGGATGCCTTGCAATTGGTTTATTTTCAAAGGAGTTCTTGCTCTTTCTATATATGTTGTAATAGAATGTGCAGCTGTTAAGGTTTCAAGAAAGAAATAATTGTTGTAGTCCTGGAGAGATTGAAGATCACTTGACAGAACTAACAGGGGATCCACTTGACTGAATGTTTTTTTTTCTTTCTATAGTCTATTTAATTCAGTTCACTTTCATTTTAAGTGTGATGTTTGCAAAGCAGTCTTTAAAATAGGCTTTTCTGTATTGTGTTTGAATTTGAACAAAATTAACATTTGTATGTCATCAGTAGCTGCAATGCATAGCTCAAGGCAGTGAAGGATGGAAAGTCAAAGAACATGGGAAGTTTGATTAAAATTAATAAGTAATGGAAGGTCTTAAAGATGGACACTTGTATTCTGTTCTTGCAGCAAAGGAAACTAATTCCATTCTAACTTTAGAAATTAGGTTTTAAAGATGAAAGTGAAAAATAAAATTAACTCAAATTTGGTTTAAGATATTGTAGAACAGCTGTTGGCCAACTTTCTATTCTGTGGCCCTCTTCGTAACAGAGTGGCACTAAGGTACTGTAGAGATGGATACGTTAGATAAACCTTATATGAAGATATCGTCTGGACTGTATTCTCACTCCTGTGGCCTTAGCACAAAAGCTGGGGGGCTCCCTTAGGTTTTATGTTTTTATTACCCTTCAGGGCATCAGTGGGGTGGCAGTCTGGCCTCATGCTCTTATTGGCTGCTGTGCATGCCGTACTGTGCCTACTATAATCTAGACAGTATCTTTTTGAGTGTTTTTGGTGAAGGAGCTTCCTGTTTGCTACGTGTTTGTGTTTCTCCATATCTTCACATAATACTCATCTCTTAAGGTTGGTCTAATAGAGTTGCCTAAATTGTGAGGCCTTCATCTTGAATATTCTGATACGCTTTTGTAGTGCTTGTTTCCTGGGACCTGCTCTGGCATTTTGGCATCCACACCAGTACTCATTTTTTGGTGCACTGGTACTAGCCATGATATTCTTGATCCTTTATGGTGCATCCACGTGGCTCTCTCTTTGGTGCTTCAGTTGACTCTCTTTTTCTCAGGAGAACTGTGTGAATAACTGATTTTTTTGGTTTAGCAGGCAAACGGAAGAATTAATTGTAACCCCTTTGGGGTTTAGAGAGCCTGGCCTCTTTAAATATTTTTCCTAAGGGGCAAGGGGGAGCAGTGAGAGAAAGGAGGGAAATTCCAGGGGGTGGCTCTGGAGCTCCAGAGAGAGAAGGGCTGCAGCCCGCAGGCCCTCACAAAGTGAAGCAGCAGAGAACCTGCCTGAAGCCTGGGAAGGACAGGGTGGCCGATCGGGGACACCTTAGGACAGGAACCAGGAAGAGCACTGTGTCAGGGAGGAATCACCCAAGAAGGACAGGCTGGAGCTGGACCCAGTATCACTGCTGCCCAGAGCTGCATGGGGCTGTGAGTACTGGGGCTTGTGTCTCTGCATTGGGAATAAGGAGGGAGCCTGCTAGCTAGTTAAATGAGGAGGTGGTCGCTCTGTGTGGCTTTGCAGAGAGTGGCAGAAGAGGGCACCGGAGGGGTTTGTTGGGGAAGAAGACAGTGCCGAAGATAACCAGGAGCACCCAAGACTCAGCACTGGACGGGAACTCTGTGCAGGACACCTGAACTCTGTGTGCAGACACATTGCTCTGTGTCTGCCCTTTCAGACTGTGCTACCACTGGGCCTGTGGGGCCTTGGTTTGAATGCAACCCTGTTTTACCGCTCCCCCTGTATTTCCCCTTGTTGTTTTTCTCCTCTCATCCCTCTGTAAATAAATATTTCCCTTTCTTATATCCATTGTACTTTTCCTGTGGATGTGTGTGCTCACTCTGGGGGGTTTGGAACAGGTGCCCCTGGGGTAGAAGGGATTTTTCCTGCTGCATTTCAGCACACGCCTTCTCTTAGCCAGAGCTGCCTGCAGAGCAGACTCCATCTTGGCCACAAGGGCGATAAAGTTACATAATTTAAAAATAAATTTACTCTCAGGTTGACCCGAATCAACAGAGACTACCGAGCAATGGTACTCAGAGCTAGCACAGTCCGTGCTAAGGCAGACTCAGCCTGTTCACTTCTGAGTTCAGTGGGGCAACTTGCTGATCAAAGTTCCCAGTGCAGTTACCTTTGAAGCCAAAGTGCCAGGTGTTGACTCTTTTGGGGTTTCTGATATCTTTAGTCAATAGCACAGGATAAAGGGTCATAACCCGTCGTCTGACTTTACATCTGCAAATCACTTAATTAAACAACTGCATTTTGATATTTGGGTTGCGTATTGTTCACAGGCACCAAACTCTTCCTGCAGAATTGCAGGGGGGAACTTAGAAGGATGTTTCATTTTTACAAAATCTGGCCCTAAATCTGAAAGTTTTGTTTTCAGAATCTCTTCCCCTTGTAACCTTTTTAAAAAGCTATTTACTTGTATGGTTTTTCCTTTGTTTTTTTGGGGGTGGGGTGGCGTGGAGTGGGAGGGTTGAGGGAAGGGTTGGAGAAAGCTTAGTGAATATTTATTTAGGCTCAGTCCTTTATAGTGTAATATTTTATGTATTTCAGTTCTTGCAATAGATATCCAGATTGCAGGATGGGCACCTACAGATATTTTTATAAATTTCAAGAAATAATAAAATAATTTACGTCTTAGAATTAACCTGGGGCTTCTGAGATGGGAAAATTCTATTGCTTGTCTGTGTGGAGAAGCCAGAGCTCTAGTACAGTGATGAATGTAACATACCTGGTTGAATCCATGGCTGTTTCTTTCAGCATAAATGTTTAGTGCCAAAGAGACAAAGCATCCAGCTGAAGGGCGGGGCATCTTAAAAATGACACTGAGCTAGTAAAATGATTAATACCAACACTGTTCTTCAAAAAGATCTTTAATATCAACAAAATATATGAGGCTTCAGCTGAAGCTCTTTATCTGAAGGATGGCATCGAGGGCACTACTTCATCTTTTTAGTGAAAGACAACCTTGAAGGTGGGGGTACAAGGTGGTGAAATCACTTCTGAGGTTTCTTTAGTATTCTCTGAGGCATCAGCAGACTTTCCCCCTTCCGCAATCCCCTCTCTTGTGGTGGTGGTTCACTTTTTGAAGGATGCTAAATCTATACATCCCTGACTTTTACGGGTGAATTGTAGTAAATATCCCAGGACTTCATTGTGCACTAAACAAATCCCAGTGAGTTGTACAATAGGCATATATTGCTATTAATTAGTGTGTGTACAATGCTGCATTTTTCAAGTGCATTCCCTTATTAATTCTTACAATAACCTTGTGAACATGTACTTATTATTATTCCCATTTTACAGAGGTGTCCCCTCAAGTCCCCTCCAGACCCCGCTTCAGGTCCTTATACCATCTTTATCTTTCCCTCTCCCACACCACCTGCACCACCCAGCAGATGCCCAAGGGGTTCCTTGGAGCAAATAAACAAAAGAAAAGTCCTCTTCCCTCTTTTTTTTTTCATAGGGAAGAGGGTAGTCTGTGGGAAAACAAAGAGAAGTAAGGATCTGGAACACAGGCAGTCTTTCTGGGCCAGCCTTTTGGGCCGAGTCTAAATGGGGACCCATTTAGACCCTCTTTGTGGGGCGTACTGCTGAGGCAGGGTCATGCTGTGCAGCGTCGGGAGTGAGGCTTGTTGTTGTGTCCCTCTCAGTAAGCCTGTCTTGGTAGTCTGAGGTGGGGCAGGGCTCTTCCTGTTCATTGCCCTTTCCTGTGGCAGGTTTTTCCTTTGAGCTCCTTCCACTCCAGGCTGAGGAAGCTTTGCAGGTGTGTCTAGTTGGTGATGAACAGGTCCAGAGGCACGCAGTAGTCTCATTTCTGTCAGTTTAAGGCATGCCCTTTCACATACCCCACCCCTCAAGCTGGAAAGGATGTCTTGGGGTAGTTTGTCACCATCCCTGATCTCCTCTGAAAAGAAACTGGCATTAGAGTTGCCATCTGAAACTGTAGAGTTGTCACGCGAGGTGCCATCTCATTGTGTATGAGTTTGTGTCTTTCATGGTGTTAATCCAGTGTAGAGGAGTGCAATCTGTGACCAGGGAGACGGGACTAACCAACAGGTTAGATTCTAAGGGAATCCACCACTCACTTAATTGCTAATGCCTCTTTTCAATAATTGAGTAAGCTTTTTGAGAATTCAGAAATGTTTTCAACACACATTTCCAGTATCTGAAGTAGCAGTGGAACGCCTTTCTACCCCATCAGCGATAAGACTGACACTCGCAACAATGAAAACGCCATATGCTCTTAAACCCCTACTGAAAAAGGAGGAGATTAATAAAATCTAAAACATACAAAAACCAAACACCACAAAACCCTACCTCTAGCAGAGTTTTCACTCCAAAAAGGGAAAAATACCAGAGACTCCAGGAGTTCCACTATGGACTTTGCTATTAGTATTGATATTTTGTGAAAGGAGCTCAGATATAAAGGGCAGGTCTACAATACAGCTTAAGTCGATATAACTTACGTTGCTCAGGGGTGTGAAAGAGCCCCCCCACCAACTCCAGAGCAGCAAAAGTTTTGTGCTGTCCACACCACCCTCCCACTGACATAGCTTCCCCTTCTTGCGGAGGTGGAGTAATTATGCTGATGGGAAAGCGCTCTCCTGTTGGCATAAAATGTCTTCGCCAGATGTGCAACAGTGGCACAGCTGCATTGTAGCGCTGTAGCGTAGACTTGCCCTAAGATAGATCAACACGGAACCTTACTCTTTCTGTAAGGACAGTGTGTATATCTAATACACTGTAAACAGTGAACCCTTCTTTTGCCGAAACATAGTTTATGAAGTAAAACGAAACTCTACATTATTTTTATGTATTACAACATTCAAATTGCAGTTCTGGTTATAGTGTACTTAACTCTCAGATAAGTTGTACTGTTTAAATAAAAGATTTTCCTATAAGAGAAGTCCACAGTAAGTGCCAGTCTCTGTGATGCCACTTACCTGCCATCACTGATAGTGTGTTTACACTGAATGTGTATACATATGGCGCCACCTGAAATCTACCATTGAGTCATAAGTATCAGACATATATGTGCATGTTCCTGCACTACTGGACTCAGAACAAGATTTCATTTTCAGAAGGCTGCTGCCTTTGAACAATCATACAAATACATTCTGCCAGTTGAAATGAATATATGCGAAGGGCTTTATGCCATTTGTTCCAGTACCATTACAGAATTGGCCTTATAAACTCCCACATAGTGTGCAACACAGGGATCTTGTCTAAGCTAGATTTTTTTCCCCTTCTCATTTCTTGCTCATGTGGTTAGCTCCAGTAGGAGTAGAACTGGCGAGACAACTAGCAAAGCCACGGTGCCAGCAGCTGCTGGTGTTTTAACCACTGTGTCATCTTGACCTGCTTTCAGTAAGGACAGATGGTGATGTGGTTAAAATGACAGCGGCTGTGCTGCTCTGAACTAGCACTCTCACTGTTTCTTCTACTGGTACAGCTGCCGTGGTGGGAAGTTTTACCCAAATATGGCTAGTATAGTCCTCCCCAGAATGTGAGAGATTGTTGCCTCTAGCACATGTGTGAGTGGCAGCTTTGGGTGGGCCTAAGAAGGTTAAATACTAGATATACTGTCTGTACTAAGTCTCCGTGTTCTTGTGAGAGCAAGAGAGCACAAGATAAAAAGGGGGCAGGGCATGGATGGGGTGTGGATATGACTGAGAAGACATGAGCTTGTGTGTGCTCCTTATAATGCTAATGAAGCACTCAGCCACTCCTGCACTTCTTAGGCCTTACCTCTGCTACCAGGAATAACTTGGTGGCTGTGCAGCAGCGCTCTCAGTAACACAGGGTTTCTTTGCCTCGAGCTACCTGCTCTGCTCACCACCTTCTCACCTTGCACTTGGGTGCATACAGAATTCTGCACCTGTGCTGTGCAGGATCAAGCCCGACAGATGATGAAGTAGCCTTACTACTGATTTGTGACCTATGGCAGATGGATGGTGAATAGCAGTGACACAGAACCCTTCCTTCAGCCTTAAAGGTATTAGAATACAGCTGCTTTTTATATTGTTTACACTGTGTGGGGCCTTTTATTGGAAGATCCCAAAGTGCTATGTGAACTGTGTTAATATTATATAATACACTGTTGGGTGAATGAGCTATGTGCATGTTATAGCAAAATAGATTTTTCACTTTCCTGGGAAGGAGAGGGATGAAGTCTAACAGCACCTGCTTATTGTCTGGCTACTCTAAGAGAAGGACAGGAGACGTTTGATATGGGTTTAATTAGGCCGCAGCTTTATTATTAGACGTCTGGGACTACCTGGCAGATAAAAGTGTACAGTGCAGGTAACCTCATGTTTATTCCATAATTACCCATGCGGCTTTTACCAGCTCCCCCTCTTTTTTTTCCATCCAGTCCCTCCAGCAAATCCATTGTCGGGACCTTACCATTGCCAGGACTCCGCCCTCGTAGGAAGGTTAAGGGGGCTATAATAATGGGGGTTGGCTCCCTGCCGTACCAATCATAGCAACCGGTTACATGTAAAAAGGCACGTGGTTAAGGCACAGGGCTGCCCCCTTTAAATCCTTCATTCCCAGGGGATGAGTCAGTGACCATGCTGTCCCTATTTGCAGCACTTTTCATCTCCCCCTCTCCCCCACTCCATAAAGCACAGTTCCCTTCATTTGGCCAGCCAGCCAAATACCTCCCTGCTTAAAGGTGCAGGATGCTCATTAGTAGTCCTGGACCTACCAGAGCCTTATTCCAAATCTGAGGCTTTGCAAACGAGAGAGGTGCCCTGGGAGTGCTCCTATGGGAAAGAGCAGGCACACAGGGAACGTTTCAGTGAATCACATTGATATCTATGCATTTGGTATCCCCTCTGAAACTGTTCCCCAACATGTCTCATTCAACCCTTTGTGCCTTTTTCACCAAACATGCAGGCCTAAACTTTCAAAAGTGACTGCTGGTTTTGGTGCCTCAATTTTTGGGTTCTGACTTGAGACACCTTAAAGGAAGACTTTTTGACAAGCAGGTCTTTTTAAGATGTCTCAAGCACCCAGATTCACAAGCTACTTTTGGCTATTGTAGTCTCCATTAAAAAACCCACAGTTTAACATAGTGATCTCTGGGAAATAACTGCATTATCTCATACTCGCCCTATCAACATACTGGGGCATCAGTGTTGACTGGGTAATGAAAAGCTGGCTCTTCCTGCAACATCAGGGTTTCCCTTGGAGATCTTCTGTCCAAGTAAGTCCTGACTAAATCCAACCATGCAAAGATAATATCTGAAGGAGACCAAGCCGGAGGTGGTATGGCTTCAGGCTGTAGCAGTAATGTACTTAAGATTACTTTTTTTATTAATTTGGTTGTTTTTGATGTACATTTTTGACCTAATTTTCTACATGGAAGAGTATTTAAAAAACTATTGCTTGACAAAATAACCACAGGCTTTTCCTACATATGCCAAATAAAATCTATATTAGAACATTTTAAAATTTCTTCTATATAATTAAATTTTTGGACAGTACTTCTAGAAAGAAATATGATTTATAGAAGTTTGGTATTTATGTGCAACTTGATTAATCCCTTTGACTACAGCAGGATTTCAAGAGGTAGAAGTCAACACAGAATTTTGCCCACTGTAATGATAATATTCTAGTTAGGTTCTTATACCAAACTCACTGCCATGGTAACTGAGCATCTTATGTCCTAATGGAATTAATAATGCCCAATATTAAAGTGTATATATTCTGCTGATAAACATTTTATTTTTGTACCATTTTTATATTGCTATAAATATTTTGTATCTCAGAAATAAAGTGTTTGCTATGTTGAGATCATAATTTTTGTGAGCTAAATTTGCTTTGGATGATAGGCAAATTATAGGCTACAATATGTGATCAAACAGCAATATGGAAAGCTTAAATAGAATGCACCCTAAGGACAAAGGCTGGTTAAAACTATGGGGGATAGAATAAATGGGAGTTTTAGTAAAGCTATCTCTGATTCCAACAGATAAATTATGCTCTGCCTTTTTTGTATCTCTTTGGGACTGTACTACATAAATTATGACCAAATATAATTTAGGCTATCAGCCTATATTTCTGAACATCCATCTTGTACATTTTAAGTACAAAATTACCATTTTGCAGAAGTATAAAATTGAGACAAATTTTTTTTCATCTGTGCATTTAACTTCTGCATACTTTATAGCAGCTAAAGGGTTAGAGAGGACCTCATTACTATCCAGAGGGTGATGTTAGCCAGATGACTGTATAACTGTATTAAGATCTACATAAACGTGAATAAAGTTCAAGGGACAGTGGGATGTAGAATTATATATTCTTTTATAATGGAGATGTACTGTGACTTAAAATCATAACTCTCATGCTTTTCTGAATAAAAATAACTGTTTGTAAATCCAAACTTCTTACTGATTAAAAATTTGTTTTAAAAATTAAATTTAAAATGCCTTTTAAAATATGGTTGCAGTCAAACCGTGTACATTTTGAAATGCATGAAGTCCCCCAGAGTACAGGCCTTCAGCACATCATGCGAGTTCCCAAGTTGCACTTGATCTCCAGTGTTTGTTTGTATGTGTGTATATATATGTGTGTGAATAAAACAATGATCCTAAGAACCCTATTTGCCGTCACTCAAGCACCACATATTGTATCCCTGATTTGTGTGTAAATTTAAATGAGAAAGCTGCATAATTCATTTCTCCGTTAAAATGTTGTGATGTTGGTATGATACTTGGCTTTCAAAAATTAGGATGCTTCTTGTGGCTGTTTCCATTTGATTAGGAGTATGAGTATATCTTCTAAAGGTGATAGACTATGGAAAGAGGATGAAACTTCCTCTTTGAGGAATATGTTTTCATAAATTATTTTTTTTAATAAAGGACCACAATTTGAGGCTAACCCAAGATAGCTTTAAATAATATGCCAACTACTTACACTGCATATTGCTAGAAGTGTTTTTTGATTCATACTAATGGGGAAAAATCCTAGGCTTCAGGTAACCTTTTCCACACAATCACAACAAGAAACATTTAACATTCCCTCAGATGCACAAAATTAGTACTCCTGCAAAATTCAAGGGGTCAAAATGCATGACCCAATGGTGTTTGCATAAGGATGAGTGAAGTTGATTAGCTTAGTTTTGAATTCACCTGAACATCATGGCTTTGAGAGTTCAGTTCAAACTTATGTCGTGTGTTCACATTCTCCCCTGAAAACAGTGAGGGAGAAAAAATCCAATGTAAAAGTACAGTTAAAAATTAAGCAGAGAAGAACTAAGTAGAAGGAAATACATACAAAAAGGGAAAAGGAATAAAATATAACAAAAAAAGGCCATATATTTCTCTGCTGCATGTATCCAATCCATTTCCTGGTGGTTGCACGTGTATAGGGATGACCATTAAGATGTGTACGTCATATCCAGTTAATGTTCCATTTAAAGCAACTAGCATTCCTCTGTATTCCTGGCTTTCCAGTACTCTCTATGGTAAGTATAAGGAATTCTGAAACAACAGCAATAATGCTAATTGCTTATTAAGATTTTAATGGCAATCACTGTAACTGGTCTGCAGTTAGTTTAGTACAGCGGTTCTCAAACTGTGGGTCGGGACCTGTTTTAATTGGGTCACCAGGACTGGTGTTAGACTTGCTGGGGCCTGGGACTGAAGCCTAAGGGCTTCAGCCCTGGGTGACAGGTATCAGGTTACAGGCCCCCTGCCCAGGGCTGAAGACCTTGCGCTTTGGCTTTGCTCCCCTCCCCCACCTGGAGCGGTGGGGTGTGGGCTTTGGCCCCCCGACCTGAGGCGGCAGGGCTCAGGTGGGCTCAGGCTTTGGTCCCCACTTCTGGGGTTGGGTAGGAATTTTTGTTGTCAGAAGGGGGTCGTCTTGCAACAAAGTTTGAGAACCTCTGGTCTAGTATATAAGGCATCTACAACTACTTGTCACCTTAGCTTTTGTGGGGAAAGGGTGTTCCCATTTTTCCCCAACTAGAAAAGGTGTTTAAAGAAATTAAAGTGGGAGAAAGGACTACATTCTCAATTAATTTTGTTCATACTTCTCCAGTTTAAAAAAATAATAGACGTGAGTGTTTCTCCCAATTTTTGTAATCGTTTTTTTCACTTTTTCTAACCTTTTCCAGTAGGAAATAAAGTAACAAGGGGAAGAGTGTTTCCCCTCCTTTTTTTGCCTCTCCCTTTTCTTTTCCAGTGCACCAATTACTTAAGAGATCACTTCCATGTTATATGACAATTGTGATCCCAGTTATTTATGAGATCCTCTTTTCTGGCAGCAGTTGAGATCCTTTTTCGGTTTATGTGATATATTAGAAACACCTGTAATTACACAAAATGTCTACCACAATATAATCTCCATCAGTGGAGGAACAGTTACTTTCTATTTTTGCTACAGCCTCTACTGCTGTTTCTAGAGCTGATTATTCACATGCGTTGAAAATTCTGACTTACAAAGGCTACCTTCTAACAGCTCTATTTGAGGTCATACTGTTTGGGGGTGAGGTGGAAGAGGATGAGCTGGGTTATGTTACTTTTTTTACAAGCACTTCTTGTAAGTAATCAATCAGAATGTATGTTTGGGGCAATTTTTCCTTTTAAAACATGGGCTTTTGAAACAATAATATGGATGCTTGAATCAGGACTAGGGCTGTGCTCCAATAGGGTTAACTTTTGTTTGAGTCATTACTGAGTGATTTCATGTTCTCTTGTTTAGTTCAGAGACAGTTTAGCTCAGGATGTGTAACATTTATCTGTCTAAAATTAAAAGGAAATGAAAGAGAGATTTATTAGTGCTTGTTGCTTGGAGATGGTACTCCATATTCGGATTGGTTGGTTGATTGAGGATAAAAGGCTTGCATAAGGATGTTGCATTGTACCAGTCAGCTATTACCAGAAGTGCTGCCCTGAATGCTGCTGACTTAAGGACTGATGTATTAAGGAAAGATGATAGCCTCTTCATAGTTAAGGTTGCAACCAGCTTCCCTTATAGAGCCCTAATTTATCATCATAATTTTGGTTGGGAAAATTGTTTAGACATGGATATTACCATATTTGCTCTGAAGGTTAAGGAGAAAATTTGAAGAGATTTGGTCAAATGAATTTTGAGTTAAGGCTGAGCAGCTGGTCATTAGTAGATAGTGGTATTAAGCTTCTGCAGTAATGCTCCAGCTATCAGCCACACTTGTAAACACTGGGTAATCTGGTCCTGCTGAAGTGAGGATATGAGGGTATGTGCGGAGGCAAGAGTAGGAGAGTTGAGATCCTGATTGGAGGGGGATGGAGAAAAGGGGGGGGCAGGGGAGAGAGTGTGTGTCCTTGCTTGGAATCCTGGAGCTTCTTGAAAGTTCTGGCCCCCAGATGGGTGTTATATCCCATCACACAAACTGAAATGGTGGGCAGTGGAGAGAAAAATAAAACCAGGGAAATTCCCAATACAAAAAACTTCATTTCAAAAACAAGTTCAGGTCCTTAACTGCTAACAAAACCAAAGGATTTAAAACAAAGAAATGAATAGTTAAGGATGTCACAAATTTTGCATTGCCCATTGTAGTGGGTTGGTCACCCCGCCCTAGTTAGAAAGGGGTTAAAAAAAGCAGCCAAGGGAGGCTGCTTTGGTTGTTAGCCACAGGTGTGGTTTCACCCAATTAGGGCACAGCTGACCCTGATAAAAGGGCAGGCTGAGGGAGTGAGAGAAGACTCTAGCTCCAGCTGAGAGCAGAGAGGATCAGGCTGCCTGGGAGAACAAGCAGGGTACCTGAGGCAGAGCAAGCCTGGAGAAAGGCAGGCAGGGCTGAGGCTGAGGCCTTGCTAAAGGCCAGGAGAAGTACTAGGGAGGCAGCTGGGGCTGGAAAGGCAGCAGGTCCAAACCCCCTTGCTGATGATGAGTGGCCACTTCAGACTGCAGTTTTCCCCTGAGGGAAGGGGCTAGATGAGGACTGGCAGTGGGTCACTGAGGCGAGGTGGGCTTAGGGGATTGGGGTTCCCTGGAGAGGGGAGACCCACAGTGTGGGGGCACTGCTGTGGAGCAGCACCCCAAGGTAAGCGGCACCGGGGTCTAAGAGGGACATGGGGCCTGAAGTACTATAAGTGGTGGAGACTAGGAGGAAGCAGGCACCAGCAGGAAGACACCGGCCAGCAGGAGGTGCTCCGAGGCTGGGCTAATTCTCGGACAACCAGCAGGAGGCGCCATGGTGGTGAGTGCCCACCATGCTACACCCATATAAAGAGATTCACATTATTCTTCTCAAGTACAAAATAATACATATTTCATCATACCACAACAACCCAACTCTGACCCACAATAAATATAAATCTTTCATCAGTAATCTCAAAATAAAAGTCTAGAAGACCTTCTGAGAAAGAAACATAGACTATAATACATATGGATCAGTTTCAAATGCAAGTCCTTATGCATACACAACTATCATACAGTGATCATTATATGCTTTTCCTAGTCAATTACAGTTACATTATTCTCAAGAAACAGGAATCATAAATACTTTCTGAATTCTATTGTCATTTGCTGAATACGTTACTGTTAAGCAAGAAAAATCAGTTATCACTGAAGGTAACAAAAATAATGCATTAAAAAAGCAATTGGTCAGAGTTAAGGTGGTTGTGTTGTACCAGAAAATATGTATTTCATTATTTGACAAGAATAATGGTACATTTTCTCTGCTGCCACAGTCCTCTTATGATGTTCTGGCTCTGTAACGGTGGTGGGGGAAAAAATCCCAGATAATGACCCAGTCTAAGGGGGCTGGAATGATTCTATGCTAGCCCACCTAAAAGCCACAGTGTAAGTCAAGGGCTGCATGTGGAAGGCATTGTGGCTAGAGCGTGTTGCAGACTTGTATTTCCCTGCTGACAGATCTATTAGAGGCCATTGCCGTCAGTGTCTAAATTAGAGGAGCCCAGAAATTTATTTCAGGGGCCAAGAATTCAAGAGGCACAAAGATTTGGGTTGAACCCCTTCCTTCAGTCCCTATGGATTGAGAATGGAGTACAGGGCTAATCTATATAAGATGCTTGATGGCCTTAAAACTATTCATTACCTTTTAAGTGCTTGGGTTTTGTAACTGATATAGTATTATGATATCTTTTGGAAATCTTAAATAGTTCTTTAACCAAATTTTTTATTTTGGAATATATAGAACACATTCCTAGATGCTTAAATATAGATGGGTGAGTGCTAGAGCTAGAGAGAGATATTAGTGGAATTTTCCTTTATTTCCTTGATCATTAAATTAGGTTTGAATTTCCTCAATCAAGTTATGGTTAAAAGAAGTTTCCCTTACATTAATTCTCCAACTGTTTACCAAAAATATTTGGAGATATTAACTAGGTGACTATTACGTTCCAGTTACTTGAGGTAAATAGAATACCTACAGCATACTCTAGATATGGGCAAAATATCTGTGCCAAACAATTATATGTTGAATTTAGTCCTTTTCTAGTTGTGAATTGTCTGCAAACAGTTAATGAATTTCATGAATATATTTATTTGCATTTATTTAACACATGGATTTTGTGTTGTATGTGCTGTATGACTATTGCTCAGCCTGTCCTGTACATATGAACTATTTGGTGTCCACAATTTATAACTGCTCTGGGTGATTCTCACCCAGATCTTATGGTATTGTTTGTTTCCTGATTGGATGACTATAACATCTATAAACAGGAGGCAGACCTGAATTTCTTACCGGGGCTTTGATTTTGATTTGATTTTGGAAGAGCTTTAGAGAAATGTGACAGAAGAGAACCCATTCCAGGGAATATTAAAAGTTTTAAAACATTTTCTTTCCAATTTTTCACTTTATTATAATTTTTGCAGGTGCAGTTTTGTGCCCACAAATAATTCTTTTGTATTTTTCTGTCAGCAGCTAATTTTAAGTACCTTATTTTGCCCCCCTTCCTCCCCCAGTTACTTCCAATTAAGTGCAGATGGAGAAATTCAAGGGCACAATTGTACTTGCAAAAAGGGAAATCAGGTTGCATCTTGAATACAAATATTGCCATAACATTTGTAACAGTTGAAGTAATGGCTTCTTTAAAAATTCACTTGTTTGACCATAAACAGAAATATAAATCCCAAACTGTTATAATTTTCCAGGTTATAAAAATACTTTCAAATACGTAAACTGGACTTATTAGCCTTTGATTTGTGTTTCAAAAATATTTGGTAAAATGTCTGTAGGCCAGATCCTCAGGTAGGATATGTCAACCTAGCTCCATTTATATCAGTACAGCTATGCCAGTTTATAGCAGCTGAGGATCTGGCCCTGTGAGTTATGTTGTGTATTGCCATTTCTGCTTAGCAGTAACATCTGTTTTTTTAAAGATATCAATCATGGAGCATGTCTATAGTCATCTGACATCCTTTATTTATCCCCTTTCTTACTTTATAAGCATCTTGTCTATAAATCCATCTATTCCCCTATCACTACTTAAAATTACTGATATTCTCATATAACACTATTCATTCTTTCTGCAGCACGATACAGCTTTGTAATAAAACATATTATTATGTATACATGGTGATTTTATAATAGGACTTACAGTGCTATGTGGCACAAAATAAGTAAATTACACAGTTTAAGACTTTTGCAATGTGAAGGGCAACGTGTCAAGAAGAAATAGGCTGTGTAATCCCCAAAGAGAAAACAGTCACAGTTGTGAGTTATACCCACAGGAGACTGTGAAAATGGTAGAGCATCGTAAAAATCTATATGTGTTCAACTCCTGTGTTTATTAATTGTTCCTACCTGAGTGCTTCTCTACTCATGTTCAAGATCAGTTTTTGCATACCCGATGGGAAACCTGACTACTTGTGCTGCCGTGAAGGAGTCTAGTGCTTTTGTTCTGCCATGTTACGACACCTGAGCACATGGTTTGTTGTGCTGCCAAAAGCTAGATTTAGGACTTTACTGCTTTATGTTTGAGCTGGGGAGACTGATCTAATTACTGAAGTGATGCTTAGTTTTCAGAAAAGAACATAATAAATGTATCTGATGTGTGGTGAACCTCCTGGCATTAGCTTCAGAGAAATCTGGAAACCTGGATAGCCTATCAAGCTTCAAATAAGATACAGAGCACAAGGCAATGAGATGGAAAGATTACTGTAATCAGCAAAGCAGTTTCAGTGGGTGGCAATACCATGTTAGTGAGCTTTTCTTTTACTTAATTTATATCCATGTTTTTGGAACGGAGAGAAGTTCTCTACTGGAAAATGAAGTAAGAAGCATTAAAACAGAGTTAAACTACTATTTGAAAAAGCAACCCATCTGAAAATTCTCAGGAGCATCATTTGATGCCTTTGGAATCTCATCTGTTTACCTACTCACACGTGTATGCACACATGTTTAATATCTTTGTAGTAAAACTAAAAGCTTTAAAAAATCATGTGGCAATTTTGCTTCATGTGTCATAACATTGTTTTAGGGCTTTTAAAGTTGCAGTGTTAAAGAAACAATGTATTAAAAATAGGAGCACTAAACTGGAGATTATTAATATATCAAAACCGCCCCCCCCTTTTGCCTTTCTTGTTTGTTCCCTACACAGAACAATGACCTCTCATAAGCCATTGCTTTCTTACTTTTCTAAGGGTTACTATGTTGCCTTGATTCTTCCCCTGATTATCTTGAAGCCTGTCAAGCTCGAAAGCTCTCCCCTCCCTTGCTCTTTCTTCCTAATAGACATGAAACAGTCCAGTCAATAATATTTTACTTGTCTTCCCACTGCGTGTCTCTTCCTCTGATCAGTTTAGGCGGGTTTGACTGCAAAAAGTCAGAAGGGAGGTTAAGATCTGAAAGTTCAGCCAAATGTTATCAGCCACAGAGATGTTGCTAAGGGAAAGGCCTTACAGCCCTCAAGACTGGAGCCAATAATAGCTGCATATAACTGATAACATCAACAGCTGTCAAAGATCCAGGCATTTGTGGTTCTTCTGTAAACTCAAACACCTGTATTCAGTCAAGCTTTGATTGTTATCCCCTCTTTTCCTGTCATTTTGATTCGTTCCTTGAAGGTGCTGCCAGGATATTCTAAGCTGCTAGTTGATTTATAAAGTGAAAGAGCCCTTCGAAAGTTTGGCACAGTTTGAAAAATTGACTGAGGCACTCATTCATAGGGTGACAAGTTACTTTGACATCGATATTGACAGTATTCTTTTAATTATGTTTTAGGCCATGTAAGTAAGGGTTCAGATTCATGAAAGCATGGGTTAAAAGTACTTTAACAGCTTCAACATGTGTCACTTAGAAGAACATTATGTACTTGTTTAAGATTTTTTTGTGATGAATTAGATCAAAGTGACTAATAAACATTGTTCTTGAAAGCTCTTCAGAACACAGTATATACATGTCTGAGATATTTGAAAGATAGAGTTTCATGGATCAAATTGTAAAATAAACTAAAATATCTTAAATGGACAGATGATACTCTGTTGTCCCACCACAATAAATTAATATGCAGATCAGAAAGAGCAGATTCCTTTTGATTTTTTATGACTCTCTTAGTGGAGAGTCCATGGTAAGGGATGCACCAATGGTGCTATGTTACCAATCATTTATAGAACTTTCCTAAATTTTACATTCTGCAAAACTGCCAAATGTGCAGCTTAAATCAGTCAAGGTCTGGAATATAATAGGCAATGCTGAAAGCTGTGCTAAGAGCCTTTAACATATAAATTAATATTTTGAATAAATGGAATAGGTGGGGCTGGAGTATCACCTGACATAAATTGGCTTACCTCTGTTGACTTCATCTGGCTCATGGTCTTTAGTGAAACTGAAGTCACTAAGAAGTATGGCTACACTTGGGAATTTTCTATCTGGCTACATGTTACAAACAAACAGGGCATTTTTATGTTAACAACCTTTTTATTGCTACATGCTCCTTTTTAATATTTCAATATTTGAAATTTGATTCCCAGATGTCCCTACTCTATATAGTTTGAAGATGTCCAAATGAATAGCATTTAATGTAATTGATTAATTATGCATGTAGTTTATACTGTACATTACATATGAAATAAAAACAAAATATGCTATAAGAATATAGCCAACTGGTGAAAAATATCTTTGAACTAAAACATTTTCTTTAGAGAAATTTTACAAACTAAAGTGACAGAATGTTTGGCACAGTTTGAAAAATTGACTGAGGCACTCAAATACATTTGCAGATATGGGGCCTGTTCTTAGCTCCGACTCAGTCAGGCCAGTTCTCATACCTGTAGTTTTGTAAGAGCAATCCTTTGCAGAAACAGTTAAGACTCATAGATGGCTAAGAATTGGATTAGATGTCCATGTGACTTTACTGTGCCAATGTGAGTGATGGATCAGAGTTCACATCATACTCCCTGTCAGTACCTGGCCTGGGCCAGGGAAGCTAATGATCGAAGCAGTGGACCAAATTTGGTGATGAATTCTGGTCTCATGCCATCTGAGGCACATTGCACATATGCTAAGAAGATGACTGTGCCAACAATAATTATGGGCTTGTCTCCATGGTACACTAGTCTCCACTACATCGATATAAATTTTAAGAGGCACCATCATCTTGCAATCCAACAGACCCATGTAGACCTTGCTGGTGCGCACTAAATGTTCCCTACTGCACATTAATGTAGTTCTGTTTGAAATGGGACTACTGTAATACATATTAGGAAATTTTTAGTGCATTCCTGAAGGATCCATGGGGAGGCCAATTAAAGTGTACTGTGCTAGTGCACACAGAATTCACATCTGTTTAGTGTGGACTAATGCATTGTGTAGACAAGCCCAAAGAGTATAAAACTGTGCTCACAATTTACAGGTGGAAACACAGAGGTCAGCTGTTTTAATTTGTTTTTTAAAATAGTGCTACAGCAAAAACAAAACAAAATCTTAGTTCTCAATAATATATTTTTGTTGCTGGTAACCTTTTATTATTTATTCGTCGAGTGGCAGCTGTGTTCTTGGAGCTGTACAGACACAGAGGAAAGACATGAGGTGGAATTCCCTGGCCATGCCCCATCAGAGACAAAGAGTTTTGCCATTGAGTTCAATAGGGCCAGGATTTCAGCCATGCTCTCTACTCTGATTAAAACCTGTGGTTGAATCCTGTGTATAACTAAACAATTCTCTTATTCTGAATTTTAATGGTATATAACACAGTCCTGCCACTTTAGCTGCAAATGTAAACTGAATGATACGTTGCCTAAATACCTTGGCTCTATGTGTAGCGTCAAGTGACAGTGTCAGCTCTTCAGAGCTATTTAGTGATAGGTCCATCCATCTTTTCTGTAGTATTTACCAGTTCTGTTAGTGCAAGATTGCTGCCTAGCTACTGTTTCCACTTCCATCCTCTGGGGAAAAGTCTCGAGGTAAGCCCACCCTGCTGATGCTTGGCAGTCCTGAAGCTAACCTCCCAGCAATGAGTCGGTCTCTTGCAGTTTCTGGCTGCTGCAGGAGGTTGGAATACTAGTGATCCAGAATATGAAGAATATAACTTTTTTTTTAAACTCCATGTCTATTCTCTTTGATATATTTTTTGAATGCTTACCTTTTCTGGAAAAGAATATATGATGCAATTCTTCAAAAAAGTGTACTCAAAAGCTTCCTGCAACTGATGTTTTTTAAAAAAAACTTTACTTTCAAGGGAGAACATAAGAAGTTTAAAACTTTGCATTATATAGCAGTCACTTTCCATTACCAGCTTCCTTAATTGCAAAAGAACACACAAATATAAAATATTTTAGCAGAGTATCCCACAACTTCACAAATCTCCTGTATTTAAAGTGAAAGCTGGAATTGCAAACTGACACACCATCTTTAATTCATTGTGTACTGCAGGTCTGTCTTAGCTGTCTGTCAAGTTACTGTCCATGTGATGATAATTAATCTTCATGCATATCAGTTAAGGAATTAGTTTTGACTCTTTATTCTCATTATTTTAATAGTGTCTTTTTGTTTTTCTAAATTGGACCTTAAAATCTTACCTTGATTTTCATTGTGTAACTCCTTTTGTTTTTATTTGACAGTATTGGCAAAAATATAAAAAGACAAGCAAATGTGTAAAAGTGTTCTCATGAGTATGTAAATACTTATTTAGATATTTGTAACACTATTCACAAGATCATAACTTGGGTAAGTATGGGCATTATTTATAATGTTTTGGACTTAGTGCTGCCTTGGATCCACGTTCAGCACAGGTTAAGTATACTCACATGCTTTAAGTTAGGCATGTGCTAAACTGACTTGTTAAACCAGGGCCTTTGTTGATGCAGAAATGCTACCCCCTTGGCCTACAGGAATCCTGCTGATCAGTAGGTGTAGGGGAATGTTTTGCAGTACACTTTGTACAGCTCATGGGACAAGAGGGAAGGTCCTTTCATGGATCAGTAACTGGTTAAATGATAGGAAACAAAGGGTAAGAATAAATGGTCAGTTTTCAGAACAGAGAGAAGTAAATAGTGGTGTCCCCCAGGGGTCCATACTGGGACCAGTATTGTTCAGCATGTTTATAAATGATCTGGGAAAAGGGTTATACAGTGAGGTGGCAAAATTTGCAGGTGATACAAAACTACTCAAGATAGTTAATCCAAAGTAGGCTGCAAAGAGTTACAAAGGGATCTCACAAAACTGGGTGACTGGGCAACAAAATAGCAGATGAAATTCAGTGTTGATAAATGCAAAGTACTGCACATTGGAAGACATAATCCCAACGATACATATAAAATGATGGGGTCTAAATTAGGTGCTTCTACTTAAGAAAGAGATCATGGAGTCATTGTGGATAGTTCTCTGAAAACATCAACTCAATGGGCAGCTGCAGTCAAAAAAGCAAACAGAATGTTGGGAACCATTAGGAAAGGGATAGATAATAAGACCAAAAATATCATATTGCCTCTATATAAATCCATGGCAGGCCTACATCTTGAATACTGCATGCAGATGTGGTTGCCCCATATCAAAAAAAGATATAGTAAAATTGAAAAAGGTACAGAAAAGGGCAACAAAAATGAGTAAGGGGTATGGAACAGCTTCCGTATGAGGAGAGATTAATAAGACTGGGACTTTTCAGCTTAGAAAAGAGATGACTAAGGGGGAGGATATGATAGAGGTCTATAAAATCATGACTGGTGTGGAGAAAGTAAATAAGGAAGTGTTGTTTACTCCTTCTCATAACATAAGAACTAAGGGTCACCAAATGAAATTAATAGGCAGCAGGTTTAAAACAAACAAAATGAAGTGTTTCTTCACGCAATGCACAGTCAACCTGTGAAACTGTTTGCCAGAGGATGTTGTGAAGGCCAAGACTATGACAGGGTTCAGCAAAGAACTAGATAAATTCCTGGAGGGTGGTAGGTCCATCAATGTCTATTAGCTAGGATGGGCAGGGATGCAAAACTATGCTCTGAAATGTCCCTTGCCTCTGTTTGCTAGAAGCTGGGAATAGGTGGCAGGAGGTGGATTACTTGGTGATTACCTGTTCTGTTCATTCCCTCTGAAGCATCTGGCATTGGCCACTGTCAGAGGACAGAATATTGAGCTAGATGGACCTTTGGTCTGACCCAGTGTGGCAGTTCTTATGTTCACTGGGAACATGGGGCCTGATCCAAAGACCATTGAGGTCAGTGAGTCTTTGTCTTTCCACTGGCTTGCATGGGTTTTGGATCAGGTCCCAGGTGAACAAAGCAACATGTTTATCATCAATCCCTCTTAGCTCTTTCTTAAACTATAGAAAGATTCTGGCTGACTTTTCTGGGGAAGGAGAGATCAAGAGACTTCCAATCTCTCTCCTCCACCCTTTTGTTACCAGCCCATCAGAGGATAGGATTGAACCCATTTATATTTGTAATATTCTGAGAGAGTTCAAGAAGGATTGTTGGAAGAAGCTCTTTGTGGTATGGCCCACTCCACTACATCAGTCAGTGTTGTGAAGGTATCACGCTGTTGTCCGGCTATACCAAAAGGAGGACAGGAGACATTTGATATGGCTTTAATCAGGCCACAAATTTTAATAGATATCTGGGACTACCCAGCAGATAAAAGTGTAGAGTGGGAACTCCATGTTCATTCAATATCCACCCGTGGGGCTTCTGTCAGCCCTCCTCTTTTTCCATCTAGGTCCCCCAGCCAGTCCATTGCTGGGACTTTAACACATCCCCCCACCCCAAACAAGGGTCAAGTTGGGCTATAAGAAAAGGGGGTTGGTTCCCTGCCATACCAGTCATAGGAGCCCTGACCCCCCCCATTCTGATCCTTTAACAAACATCTCCTTTAAGTCCTTTACCAAGTCCTTTATATATCTGGTCACTGTTTCCCTTCCCTATGGAGTACTCGCACTGGACATCCGTCCCATACTTACATAATGAGTTGCAACATCATAGCCTAACTTCCTTTCCTGCTCACCATAAGAAAACCCCCGCTGAACCCACTGTTGGGAAGACAACCCCTCCCCCTCCCACACACACTCCACCTTGGCCAATCTGGTGGCGAGGGAAAAATTCCTTTCCAGCCCTCCTAGAAAGGAGCGGCTCACACAATGCCCACAGCAGGTCCTGATGAAACCTGGTATTTTTCCACCTCAAGGGGAGGGATGGTGGGTGCTGTTTTGCCTGGCCTGGGAAAGAGGGACTTCTCCTGCCAGGCTTGCTTCTTTTCAACTCCGCAGCCCTTCTGGTCCCTGGGGATGAGTCAGCTTTGCCATGCTGAGACACTCCTCATTTTGCAGCAGCTTCTGAGCCTCTTCCCTTCCCCTCCCTGTAAAGTGCTATTCCCTCACCCCTAGCAAGTCAGACAATGTTTCCCCCGACCCAGCAAAATAGGTGTGCTGTGGTCGTTATTTGAAATAAGTATAGGCAAAAGTATTATAGGAAAATTTAGTGTATTATCAATTTTCAAATCTTCAGAATTTTTTAATTGTTTTACTATTGTGTTTTAAATGGTAACATGCTAATCTCATTATTGTAAGTAATGTTTAAAATGAAAATTCTCAAATAGAGGATAGTTTCTGAGTGTTTTTTAAAATATTGTAAACAGTCCTCTTGAAAATGTCTTGCTATCATGGAGTTTCAGAAGCATAAAATAATATTGCCCTGGAGAGAGAACCAAATTTTTTTCTTCAAAGCATTGAAAGAGCTACCAGCACAGAAATATTAGTTTTCTTATCTACCCCCACCAGAAATTAAAGCAACTCTTTTGACATTCAATGACAATATATCAGAGAAACTTGTAGCACTGATTTGTTTACAGTTAAATTTTGGAGTGTGCAGAGACATCATCTTATGTTTTTTATCATCTCCAGGAGAATGCAGAACAAGACTGACGTACAGTAGGGATTAAGAGGCATAGTGGAAAAACAGAAAACTGGGATTAAGATAAACAAAACCGGAGGCATATTGGGCTAGATCACCTTTTTCTCTTTCTAGATGGTTTTTAGCCTTACGTCATTGTCTTTTTTTGTAAATGGTATTTAATAGTGTGATGAATTGGGTATATAATTTGATATGTATTTTCTATTCAAGATATTTTATGATAGTTAATTTAAAAAAGAAAAGAAAGCTAGTACTATAATTGCCAAAAAGATGTTCAAATTATTTCTATTATTTTGTATTATTATTCTAATTAGCCACTTGACTATTGCAAGAATGATCAACCTATTCCCCAAACACCTGTACCATGCCATCTGATTTCCAGAGGTATATATGGGAGGGAATAATTAGTTTCACAACAAAGTGGGCAGTGCAGAATATGTGTTGAGAGAGTAGGCTAGTGTGTCTGTTTGTGGGTGGAGTTAGATTCTTCTATATACTTTATAGCCATTTACAACTTTCTGTAATTATTTCTATGTTAAGATAGAGACTTTAGAGTGCAAAAACCAAGAGATTAGTTAAAGTTTCCATAATAACTTTTTAGAAAACTTTTCAAAATTGCTTCTGGGAGGAATCTAAACTTGACAGATTTCAGGGAATTTGTAATCTTTCCTTGTAATCCATTTTACCTGAAATGTTGCTAGCTCAGTATACACTATAGTAACCATGGCATTATCACCTCTATTTAACAAAGCATTTAAGCACATACTTCAAACCCTCTGAAATCAAGCTGTTGATACTACAAGCTGCTCATTCTGTGCTGAAGCAACTGAGGCCATGAGTGGGCACAGGGATCCATCTATAGAGGAGCTTGCAGAATCAGAGCCTTGATACATTCAAAGTTCTATACAAACACTAACTAGCTAATCTGTACCACAACACTCAAGATCGGGAAGTATTACTATCCTGTTTTTCTAGATTGGGGAAACTGAGGCAGAGAACTAAAGTGACTATCCCAAGGCCACTCAGCGAGTCCCCAGCACAATTAGGATTAAATTCCATGAATTCCTTTCTCCTGATCCTGTGCTTATTTCTCTAAAAAATCATAATTTATTTGGAAAGGTTTTTTGTTTTTAGTCTCTAAACAAGATGCCGATTGAATTGTGCAGAAATATTTTCACATGTTAAACCGTGGGCACATCTCTTGAGATACATGTGCAGTACCTGCTAAATTGTGTGTGGGCATCAAGGGGAGAAAAGATCTGTCATTCTGTTTTAAAAATAGAATTGTTATGTCACCTGATTTGTTGTTTTTCTTGTTTATTACACAAGAAAAAGAGAGATTGTTATATTAACCTTTGTCACACCATCTTCTCTTATTACAGTGATTTATGTATGCAGAGCATTAACAGCAGAATGTCATCCAGCTCTCCTTTAATTTGCAGACATCCGGATTTCCCTTTGTTGGGACCACAGTGGTAGATAAGGAGGCAGTGCTCTTAAGAAATAAGAGTGAACACTGTCATTCATAGCTTGTTACAGCCCAGAGAAACTCTAAACCATTTTCTTTGGCAAGCCAGTGGACTCTTAAACTAAAGCTCTGTTTTTATCCAAATTATCCTCACTGATGAAATACATGGGGAAGAATATTATATTCATCTTAAAAATTATTCTGATCCCACAATATTCAAATGACTGTAGATGGTGGTTAAAACAACCTAAATGTGAATCCTTCTGCAATTTTAATTCAAAGATGTCAATGCTGCAATTTGCAGTGATTATGGTTAAGGGCAGTCAGGTTTGTCTCTTGCTATAATGTAGGATATAATTTATATTTTAGGACTATTTGAAACATGTAGGCTGTTGGATTAAAATAAAATACATTTTGACCTGTTAGTCAATTGTAATGAGAAACTTGCATTTTGCTAGTGCCTTTAATCCAAAAGACTCTCAGTGTTTTACAAACTCACTGATTGTAAAAACAATATTCATTATCCTGGAAACACTTTGCTCACATCTCTTGCATGAAAAGCAACAAATTGCAAACATCACACAACAACAGTATACAATAGCTTAGGTACGGGAAGTGAAGAACATTCTTATCCAAAAGGAAATACAATGGGAATTTTGGCCAGAAGAATGTAATTGTTAGCTGGAATTTGATCACAACAGGGTTCATGATCCCGGTAGGCACAAAAACTACGATAGCACTTTTAATGACCACAAATAGTTTTATGATTCTTCCAGGTGTTACTAGGGTGACCAGACAGCAAGTGTGAAAAATCGGGATGGGGTGGGGGGTAATAGGTGCCTATATAAGAAAAAGCTCCAAATATCGGGACTGTCCCTATAAAATCAGGACATCTGATCACCTTGGGTGTCACTCTCTACAGCTGAGTGCTCTTACTTCCCATGAGGAGGAATTTGTTCAATATTGCAGCCTACCAATTCACCAGCCATATTTCTTGCAGCATCTAACTATTTTCTAAAGGTCTTCCCTACTCCTTATGACGTTTGATAAGATCATAGCTCATCAGTGGTGAGACATAACATAAAAATCCAGAATTATGGAACCTCAAATAGGCAGTGTAACAAGATTGACCCTGGCTTTCGGCTCCAGTTCTGTGAACAGAGTGGGTTGGAATGTTCTTTTCCCCCTCAGTCATAGAGAATCAGGCTGGCTTTTGAAGCCAGGAGAGAAGGAAACCATAGGGGCCATATTAGTAGTCCTAGCATTTGACAAGGCATGATGAGAAATAAGTGATATGTATCAACATTACCTTTCCAGAAGATGGAGGATAGACCTAGAGGAAAACAGGCTGTTCTAACGGTCTCTCCTGAAAGGTCCAGGCAGCTGCTGGCAAGTAATCCCACTTTATCTTTTATTTTGAAATCCCTTGCATTTTCTTTGTAATGATCTTTGAACATGCTTTACTATCTTGTATGGCAGGCTGTAATAGAGACGAGGCAGGGGAACTTCCTGTTCACTGACCCCATGGATGTGCCTTTTATTTGAACAGCAACAGAGTTTATTAATGAACAAACAAAATATAAATACAGCCAGATCTGAAAATGTCTTATTTGGAATCAGAACGTTGATGTAGGTTTGGATGCATGGTTCAGTTTTCCTCTAAAATACAAAACATACTTCAAGAGACCTCCTAAAGAGGAATCTCTGCTGAGGTCCTCCAAATTTTTTGTTTTGTTTTTCTTAAACAATTGAAAAATTTCCTTGGAGGCTTTGCATTTACAAAGCGTTCATTTACAGAGACAGGCTTCCTGTGTGACTGGCAGTTATTTCGTTAGGGTCAATGCCCTTTCTTACTCGGGGCTTTCCACTGTTCAGCCATAAATTGAGGAAGAAAAATCCCTGGAGGCCTTTGGTCCATTGTCCCATTGCCTGCACTTCCTTGAAGCTAGATACCTAAATTTGCTTAGCACATGGGGAAGGAAAGGGCAGTGAAGAAAGGGATCATGGAGTCATTGTGGATAGTTCTCTGAAAACATCCACTCAATGTGCAGCGGCAGTTCAAAAAGCAAGCGGAATGTTGGGAGTCATTAAGAAAGAGATAGATAAGACCTAAAATATCATATCACCTCTATATAAATCCATGGTAGGGCTACATCTTGAATACTGTGTGCAGTTGTGGTTGGCCCATCTCAAAAAAGATATATTGGAATTTGAAAAGGTTCAAAAAAGGACAACAAAAATAATTGGGGTATGGAACAGCTTCCGTATGAGGAGAGATTAATAAGACTGGGACTTTTCAGCTTGGAAAAGAGATGACTAAGGGGGGGATATGATAGAGGTCTATAAGATCATGATTGGTGTGGAGAAAGTAAATAAGGAAGTGTTATTTACTCCTTCTCATAACATAAGAACTAGGGGTCACCAAATGAAATTAATAGGCAGCAGGTTTAAAACAAACAAAATGAAGTATTTCTTCACACAACCTAGTCAACCTGTGGAACTGTTTGCCAGAGGATGTTGTGAAGGCCAAGACCATAACAGGGTTGAAAAAGGAAGTAGATAAATTCACGGAGGATAGGTCCATCAATGCCCATTAGCCAGGATGGGCAGGGATGGTGTCCCTAGCCTCTGTTTGCCAGAAGCTGGGAATGGGAGACAGGGAATGGATCACATGATGATTCCCTGTTCTGTTCATTGCCTCTGGGGAACCTGGCATTGTCCACTGTTGGAAGATAGGATACTGGGCTAGATTGGATTTTGGTCTGACCCACTATAGCCGTTCTTATGTTCTAACTTCAGCAAGAAAGAACTCTGTAACTTAGAGTTACAAATTCACAATTTCTATCCTCTTCCCTTTGGCCCCGGAGGAAGGTCTTTACAGGATGTAGCTTACTTCCCTTTGTGTACTGGCTCAACCATGCTGGAAGCCAATATGGGGAAGAAGGGGGTTGGAGTCAAAGCATTGCCCACCCCTATCTATCCCTCTCCAACCACCTGTATGTGAGAGCTGCTCTTTTCCTTGTGTCTAGTCTTTTGATCTGTGTAAACCCTATGCAGGGTGTGGGGCCTTAGGCCCCTTCCTCTCACTCCAGTGCTTGGTCATGTAGGTCTAGATTACAATCTAGCTGTAAGAGTTTTTCATGCCAGCTAGAGGAATGGCTCCATTGGTTCAAATCTACACCAATCTTCATTTTCACAGGACCATTTTTGCTTTCTAAACCTGCCATTCATGCTTGAGCTCTGTGATTTGTGGCTCAGAGTGACCATTTTGATTTGTTACAAACAGGGGTGGCTCTAGGAATTTGGCTGCCCCAAGGACGGCGGCACGCCGCGGGGGGCACGCTGGCGGTCGCCGGTCCCGCGGCTCTGGGGGACCTCTTGCAGACGTGCCTGTGGAGGGTCCGCTCGTCCCACGGCTCCGGTGGACCTCCCGCAGGCATGACTGCGGAAGGTCTGCCGGAGCCGCCTGCCGCCCTCCCGGCAAAATGCCGCCCCAAGCGCGCACTTGGCACGCTGGGGTCTGGAGCCAGCCCTGGTTACAAAAATAAATGTCAGCAGGGTAACTTCTCTGCCCAAATAAGAATGTAGGTTTCAGACTCTTACTCAGCCATTACATTGAAAAATCAAGGCCACGTACTCATGGCAGCAGTGTGTTTTTTTTGTTATACTTCTCCTTGATTGTACTATCAACTATTTGTCTGTGAGACAAAAGTAAAACTATTCACCTAATAAAGGAAGTTATCAGAAACATATTTTTCAAAATTTATAATTGAAATTGTAAATTAGAACATAAGGAAAGAGCACACATTATGCTTTTGTTTGATGTGAAATCCTTGTTTAGGACATGCTTTGTATGTAGTTAATCTGTGCAGTTGGCCACTGTTGTTTAACACCCAATTTGTAATTTGTAAGCATAAGAAAGGTATTTAATCAAATAAAATTTTTTGCTTCCATGTGAAACCTTTTATGTATAAAACTGAAGCTCTTTTAAAAATGGAGCCGTGTTACCATATCTGGAGGTTTATCCCCTAACAATTTTGGGGTGATATATTTTGCTTTGCACATTCCATCAAAAATGTACTGTGCACCTCGTCTTGTTTTTAAAGTTCCAAGAAAAAAAACCCTTCCCTGAAACCTGTACCTCCAAGAAAAATGATCCATAATTGTTCCAAATCCAAAATGCATATTGGCTGCATTTGTACAATGTCACTAGAAAACAGCACTTTTCAGCGATTCTGGAGGTACTGGATGATGCTGGGTATTTTAATTCTAGGCCATTTCTGCTGTGTGAAGAAAATGGAGGATTATTTTGTGTTAGACTGAAAATGATTTTAATGTTTACAGAATGCCAACTTTAGCTCTATACATCTCAGGTATTCATAGAAATGAGTCTCAATTAGAAAAGATACTATTGGCTCCATTCTACATCACATGAACTCTCCACACCCCAACAAATAAATATGGGTGATTTTTAAAAAAATATTTAAGCACATAGTGAATACCTTTGTATCAGTCCAGCACTATCCAGTGCAAACAAAATATGATAACTGAAGGTAAAACTAAAACAGTCACATTTCAGGTAAAGAAATGTATTTTGCTTGGAGTGTACTAGAGTGAAAAAAAACTAGATGCATACGTGAAATAAAGGCTCCAACCCTCTTGTTTTTTGTAGTAGCATATAGGGCCATTCCAGCCTAATGTCATGTTACAGCATTAGAGCGATTCCTTTAGTAATTAATAGCATTTAGGTTCCAGCATAGTCAGTTTTGATTAAGCAAACATTAAATTTATTCAATCTGTGAACACTTACTCTATAAGAACTATTGAGGGGAGAAAGCGTTTGGATGGACAGAGGGACGCATCTTCATTGGATTGCTAGCCACCTCAGAGTAGTTAACAGTCAGATCAATATAGCTCCTAGAGCTATAATAAAATGGCTTCGACAAGCTCATCTGTGGCTGAGAACACAGTATACACATTGATTTCCTGGCCTGATATAACCCATTTACCTATTCAGCTAGTCCGTTAAGGAAGGTGTAAGGCTACAAAGGCCCAAGGGAGCAATGATGTCTGTAAGTAGGTTAGCAAATACTTGGAAATGTCTTAATCTCCTTTACGGTTACTACTTTAAGGAGATACATTTCTTAAAAAGAAAAGGATTCTATGTAATGTCTTACTCTTTTGTAACGTATCAGAGTGGTAGCCGTGTTAGTCTGGATCTGTAAAAAGTGACAAAGTCCTGTGGCACCTTATAGACTAGCAGATATATTGGAGCATAAGCTTTCGTGGGTCTGACGAAGTGGGTATTCATCCACGAAAGCTTATGCTCCAATATGTCTGCTTCTCTTTTTTGTAATGGATTTAACTTGGGCAACACACGGTTTTAGGTTCAGCTTCTGTTCTGTTATATGCTTCCACCATTCTGCTAGCTTGGAACTTTTCAACGTTTGTGATCGCAATACCTATATTGACTTATTACACTGCCAACTTTGAAATGTACATGTTATAAAAATATGCCAAGTCAAAACTCAACCGCTATCTGTCATTCTCCACTCATTCACTCACTCAGATTGCTTTCTTGAATCTGATAGAGAAAGAGTGGCTAGAGATGGATATTTAGACGTAGGGACAGATGAATCAACACTGCATCGACCCAAACCAAGTAATAGCTCTCTTTTTATTTATTTCTTTATCATAGGCTTTCTGTGGTCTGTGGCTAGAACACAGAACTGAGAATTGGGAGACATGGTGTATAGTCCCATCTGTGCCATGGACTTTGGCCCTGATCCTGCAAACAGCTCTGCCTGGGTTGGGCGAAGGAGCAAATAGAAAAAAACATGCTGGTTGGTAGTTGATAAATGCTGACTTTCAGCATTCTGCTCTCCTGTGCAGGCTAAAGCTAGCTCCTTTTTAAGGTGTGGTAAGATATACTCATGAGAGAGTGCTATATAAGAGCTAGCTTTTATTATTATTATTATTAATTTTTAATTACTTACGTGAAGACGTAAACAGTTTCATCAGTCTTTTTCCCAGTTGGGGGAGGGAATTGATCCATTTTTATTCTTATAATTCTTCTTCTAAATAAAAATTTAAAGAGTTAATATCCTGTCTAGTGATGCTCTCCTCGCTCTTTTAACTATTGTCCCACATAGGATGTGGAAATTAAGAGCAAAAACAGATTTTATAAGATTGTGTCTCAGATTATAGTATTTGTGAAATTTCTGTGTTTTGACAAAACTCACATTTGTTCATTCATTGTGCCTGAACTCCTCTTTTTTATTATTTTTTTATTTTTCTCCTTCCTTTAGTAAAATGTCTTATTTCCTCTATGATTCTATATACCAGGGAGCCCCACTGAGCGGGTGGATATTCAATCCATTCATGAGGAAAGATATATTGAAAAAGACAGAGTGGTAACACTGCTGATAGGTGGTTATTAGATTCAGATAAACTGTAATCTTAAGTCATCTTATGAGCATACTAATTACACAATGACATTACCTACACAGAGTGCCTTTGCTTTGTTAACATGTTAGGCAAAGTCCTTTATTAACATTGCAAGAAAGGACTTCCTTTCATTAAACGGTTATGCAAAACTATAATTATACTTGCCTGTGAAAAATGGTGAAGTTATGAAAGGCTTGCTTCTTGAGGGCTTTACATTTTTTTCCCTTGCAGATTATAATCGCTCTCTTTCCATGGAGTGAGGGTGACACAGTTTAAATAAGAAATTTGTTTCCATCTAAGGTTTAGATTTCAGTAATCTCTTTATCTTTCTGCTAAGATAACGGTGTTATCTGTGTTATTGTAGAATTAAAATAAAAAGCTGCTTTGTGATAACTCAGAAAGCACACTTAATTTTGAATTGAAATTTGGATGCTGTCACTTAGGAGCAAATTAGCAGTAAATGACTCAAATTATAATTGCATTTTATATAAACAGAAAATATTTTGGATGTAATAATCACTGATCATTTCAACGGATGTATTTTTAGAGGAATCTACTTTTGTCCCCCTCATCCACCTTTGTGTTACCAAATTATAATTGTAATGAAGCTTACACTAGACAGTTCTGCCCTTGGATACACACGCAAGACTCCTCCTGAGTGCAGTCCAAAGGCAGAATGTAACCTATTATGGGTTTAGATGTTCAAAGGAGGAACAGCCACAACATTATGACCCCCCCCAAACTCTGTCCATGTCCTTTGAAGGACATCATGAAGTGAGTGATGACAATCCAGCTCTGATTTGTGTGGCCAACTCTGTTATAAACCAGACACATCCTGCACACTTGGAAATCTTCAAAGGATTCAGGTGGGCAGTTGTAGTTGCTCACTCCTGAAGTAAGGCTGTATATAAATGCACTGTATTACTGTGGTGATGATGTGTGGGTGAGTAGGGTGGTATTAGAGCTGTAAGGAAGCGCAACTCTTTCCTCCACACACGTGGTGAATTCAAACTGTAGTGGTGATGGGATCACATCCAGCTGAGCTGTGTGAAGAAGAAAAAGGTTGTTTTTGCCAGTTCATTTAATGCACTTTCTGTGTCCTTGACATTGTAAGTTTTGCACAATTTCTGTTTTTCATTTTTTCCCCAAGTCAGCTATAAATCCACAGATATAGACACCCAAAGGAAGAGGTGCAGTATTAGGTGTGAGCAGGCAAAAACTGTGAGGGTCTCCCCCTGGCATTGTTTGTACTGGGTTCTGCATACTGCAGCATAGTTTGATGCTTGGGAGTATGGATCCAGATCAGGAGGGGGCAGCCAAGGATCTATATACTGTTTCTACATCTATTGGTATTATGGGAGTCTGTCCTGGGTCCTGTGCCCCCATATCTTCTGCACCTTGTCCGGACAGTCTAGTACAAGAATGGGCAGCTTGCCACTTGTATTAACACCAGCCACAATTTCCCCCTGTTCAGTTGTTACCTCAGAACTGAACTGATAGTCTGTTACCCTGTTAAATGAATGATTTGTGCCCTGTTTCTATAACCATAATCAGAATAAAATGCAAACCCCCACATTAATGTGCCCAAACTGCACATAAAAGTAGGCTGTAAGCTAGCCTCACTATTGTAAAAGCTACATGGAACAGCACTTTGTGTACTGGCCTCAGCATGATAAAAGCTACACACAAATCTAGCAAGGAGGAAAGTTCAAAAGGGTCAGAGTTTGGATACTTATCAGAATTGGGCCTCATGGCCTTCTATTCTCTTTCATCCCCCTCCTAACTTACAGACTTTGCCATAGTCTGAAGATCATCCAGATCTGGTGGTGCCTTCTTGAAAGGAAGGCCTGTTACACCCCTCTCACATCTTTGGTGAATGGGGCTGCTCTCAATTTCAGTATTTTCATAGGATTAATGTAAGGGTCTATGGAGAAACAAGTGAAGAAGGAATTAGCAAGCTAACTAGGAAAGCTCTACTTCTGGTGTGTCGCAGTAGAGTGCGTTTGACACCTTGTCATACAAACTGATAGAGGCACAGACCAACATTTTCAAAGTAGGGTGCTTGAATGTAAACCTGCATCCTCTTTTAGGTACCTAAATAAAAATGACTTGAAGGTATAGGTGCTGTGGATGCTCACCACATCTGAAAATCTGACCATTGGTTTCAAAATTGTAATTTTTGTCTGAAAAATGCAAACTTTTGTCTACTAATGACACAAGCCAGAAATACTTATGAGATAGAAGAGTGCTTGGTAGGGCTCGATGCATTTCTTGCACGAATGGAAAGCTCTCAGAAATCTGATGTATGCTTGGGAGAAACCTAGTCAGAAGAGAAAAGCTTTTAGTCTAGTGGTATAATTGAAATAGTTTTCTGTGTACCTTTATGACATTGGTTTCAAGTTGGTGTCCATACAATTTCAGGGTACAGTTCAGGTGAAGTGGACAGCAAGCAGGCAATTACCCTAAAATGTAGAGCAAGCAAATGAAATATAGCTGAATAGTATACAGGATATGATTTCCTAGAGAGAAAGTAGTGAAGTATGAAATGACAGCAGGAGAAGCCAAAAGAGAATAGGCAAGTGATGAAGAGCTAGTGGAAGTGAGGAAATATGTGTGGGTTGAAGGGTGGGAGCAGGCTAGAAAGATGTTATGTTGTTCATTGCAATTTTAAGAGAGAATATAATATTGATACCGTGAAATTTGAAAGCATAAATTGGAGACTTGCTTATGAAAGATATTAGGTCACCATGAGCAGTAACTGAAAGTGAAATCAAGAGCGCAATGGCCAGGCATTATTAATGACAGAGATGAGTTATGCAAGAACTACCATAATTGTCGTCTTGAAGCCTGGCCAGTAAAGCATGAACCAATGAACAGAAATTAATATCTTGATGCACCATGGCACTGTTTAACAGCAGATCTCATAGAGCCATCACCTCATATAAAGGGGTTCTTGTTCCTTTTACACTGTCACAATAAGTATTTAGTTTACAGACTAGAACAATCAGGCTGGATCATGTTTTTCACAACATGTGGATAACAGTCTCCATTGTCAGTGGCAATAGACCACAATTTATTTCAAGTGAGTTCAAAGACAGTCTGAGTCTTAATGGGATATGACATAGAACACTGATACTGTTGTGGCCTCAAGCAAATGTAGAAGTTGTACACCAAAACAGTACATTGCTAAAGGCAACTAGACTAGCACAAGCACAAAGACTAATAGGCTGGAAACAAAAACTAGGAATACTCCTAATAGCTTATGGAAAAGCAACTCATTCTGTACCAGGGGTGAGCATGGCTGAGCTCTGGCACTGTACTCCTTGGAAAAGAGATCACTACTAAAGAGAGACAAATTGCGGAGAAAAGTAGAGATCCTTCTGAATTCAGATAGAAACAGAAGAGGTATGTGGATCAAAGGACACAAGCTGAAGTTTTTGGCTTCTAGTGCCAACTCTAACCACAAGGCTATACTGCCTTTCCAAATTGAATGGTGATACAATTGTCTGTAGGGAAAAATGGATTGCATTTTAGAAATAAAGTGAACGAGAAAGTGAACCTAAAATACACAAATGAGGGGGAAATGCAAAACCTGTTGTATTGGTTGAATCCAAGAAGCCATGTGGGGAGGGATAGCTCAGAGGTTGAGAGTTCGATCCTTGCAGGGGCCACTTAGGAATCTGGGGCAAAATCAGTACTTGGTCCTGCTAGTGAAGGCAGGGGGCTGGACTCGATGATCTTTCAGAGTCCCTTCCAGTGCTACGAGATAGGTATATCTCTATGAATACCTTGGTGTGGTAACTTGTCTCTCAGCCTTCCAGTTTAGATGAAGAGTTGTCCCAAATGCTTAGAATTGTGTGCATCAGGTCAAAAGTAGCCAGTGAGAGATGTTAGCTGGTCATTTCCACACACAATTGCCAAGAGTAGATGCACATATGAGATATCTTAATGGCTATGTGTATATTCCTTGTGGTTTGCAAAACGCTATGTAGACAGTGCTGCTCTTCCTGTTATCACGCTGATAGGCAGGGGAAGCTCTGAGTTTTGTAAGGTCTATGTGGAATAAATCATGTGGGACCCCATGCAGTTTCCTCAATATGACCTGGTCCCAACAGCTCTATATGTTGATTCTCCCCCTTTCCTCCTCACTAGCTCCTGCCTGTCTGTTACCCTCATCTGGCTCAGGTTCACTTTAATGTTTTACAGACCTTTCAGGCAGAACTGTGTTAGTGTTGAGTTTGTAACACAACCCAAAACGAGGCGATTTTCCTGTAGTTTTGGGTTTCACTGTGAACACTTTGCACAGCTCCTTGCCAGTCACTGACTTACATTGCAAATATAAGCTGTTTGACTTTTGCTTGAATAGTACTCATCACATAAGCCAAGACATTCTTTTAATAAGTGAGACTAATAAATAAGAAGAAAAGGAATGGAGTCAGAGGGACCAGGGCCCTGCCGTCAGTCTGACTCAACTCAAGCAATTACCTAAGTAATGCAGCAATAAACAAAAAGAAATCAAATGGATTCTTCACTTCAGAATAAAAAAAATGTTTTGTTTCTTTCAGCCTTGACTGCTAAGGCCACAACCACACACAGAGCCAGGGCAGGAATCGCACCTCACACTTCATAGAGCAAGTCATATATATTGGCTGGGAAATAAAACATCTTACTTTAAAATAAGAGAAAAGGAGTCTGAAAATTAATAACCAGGAAAATACATTTTCTTTACTTCTTCTTTTTAAAAACAAAACAAAACATAGAAAACATAAAAGCAGTCCTGTGCAGCAAAAATAGTGTAATAAGCAATTATATAGGTAACAAAAGCCGAACACCGTTCTACTATATTTCGGGGTTAACTTTAGCCCATACGAGTCCAATGTGGGGACAAGGCTGGCATGTTAATTCTTGTCATAGTAATTTAGGTGTAATGGAGGCTTAAAATAGTTATCAGGGAGACTGATCAAAACTCCAATTCAGCAAGTCCCATAAACGTGCTTAATATTAAGTATATGAATAGCATCATTGACTTAGTGGGACTGTTCATGCTTAAAGTTAAGCACATGCTTAACGACCTTGCTAAAACAGCAATAGCATTGTCCCTATCTCTCAAACAAATAAGGGTGGAAACAATCTTGTAGACTGTGTAAATATGAAGTAAATACCATTTTTATTTTTTAACTAATAGTTTCACTTTTCTGGTATGACAGAGTAAAAATGTGCATCCTCTGTATAAAAGTAGGGTGGCGAACCATAAATTTAAAGCAAAGAAATATAAATTGTCTGCTCTGGGAACTTGATGGGTACATTGTGTGGAATATAGTTTCTTAATAACTGTCTTCCTGCCTGTGCCATGACTTTGAAAGAAGCAAATCCAGTTCTGATTAAACAGTCCCTTTTCTCTTCTAAGGCCTGGTCTACACTAGGACTTTAATTCTCCACCCGGCAGGTGGAGGGTGTGGATGCTAAACAGTGCACCACTCTGTTGACGCTCTGGACAGCAGTCCGAGCTTGGATTCTCTGGCCAGCCACACAGGAAATGACAAAATTTGAATTCATTTTCCTGTCTGGGCGGTTTGAATCTGACGTTCTGGTGCACCTGCAACGATGCAGAGCTCTCCAGCAGAGGAGTCCGGGCAATCCCAGAATAGAAAGAGGTCCCCAGCATGGAGTGACCGGGAAGTCCAGGATCTGATCGCTGTGAAGGTTTCTAAAGCCATGAAAGACAAAGGATACAGCCGGGATGCGATGCAGTGCGCGTGAAAGTGAAGGACCTAAGACAAGGGTATCAAAAAGTCAGAGCGCCCCAGACATGCACGAGGCACTGCATGCCATTCTAGGTGGCTCTGCCACCAGTGCCCCACCAGTGACGGTGGACTCCGAGGACGGAATAGTGTACCAGGACAGTTCCCCTCCTGTTCGCCGATGGGGAAGATGAGGAAGGGTCTTTAGAGGACGGCGCAGGCGACATCGAACCCACTCCCGCTTTCCCTGACAGCCAGGATCTCTTCATCACCCTCACAGAGATCCCCTACCAACCGTCCCTGCCCGTTAACCAGGACTCGGAATCAGGGAAGGATCAGGCGGTAAGTGCAACACACGTATAAACATTTATTTTTATAACATTGTTATAGAAAAATAGAAACAGTATTTACAAAATTCTAAATATTAAACTATAATATATATTAAATTATATGAAGAGAAGGTCCACACAAATGGACTTTAAAAATTCTAAATATTTACAATTTAAAACATTCTAAATATTAAACTATAATATATATTAAACTATATAAAGAGAAGGTCCACACAAATGGGGATAGAAAAATAGTCCTCTAGCGACATTTCGGTGTCATTCAGTTCCGTGGAAGCAGACTCTTCCACGCCAGGACATCCGAATATAGAGTGGAACCATCGCCTCTACTAGCATTGCTGCATATGGTCCTGGTCTGTGCAGAACATGCGGTCTGTCTGGGCACGAGTGACCCGCCTCAGGGTGATCTCGGTCTGCAAATACTGCATCTAAGTAGGGCAATTAGTGTAGTGTTACTATTGTTAATGGTTTACAATTAGGTTGCATAACAATGACCCTCGCCTAACAGCCACGTGCGAGAGGCCACAGAGAACAAGCATGCATTGATCGTTCCGTGCGCTGGCGGGAGGGGCTGCAAAGGCTTATCCTTTCTGCTTTGCACATTGCCTTTAGCAGGAGAGCACAGCTAACCAGTAACTGATAAGCAGTATGTACTGTAAGGCTTACCAGGACTTTGTGCAAGAGGGATGCAGCTATCTTTCCTGCGCTCTCCAGTGCAATGGCGCAATGAGCGTATTCGAAATCTCGGACTAGTTCTGAGATCTCCTGAGACTTGGTTCCCTCTTTGGTCTTGTTCACTGAAACTGACTAGACTGTGTTTACTGTTGGCAAACATGTATGTGTTCAAGGAAATCACCTACTTTTTCACATCACACAGCTTGGCTCCTTCCCGGACTGCCCGCCATCCAAAGAAAAGACAAGGGACGACATGTTCCAGGAACTGATGGCCAGCTCCAGAGCGGAGGCGGCAGAGCAGAGACAGTCGAGGAGAGCCTGTGTCAGCAGCATCGCACACACCTGGAACGGGAGGATAGGTGGCGGCAGGAAGACCAGCAGGCGACTCAAACGCTGCTTGGTCTAATGAGGCGCCTTGTAGATGTTCTGCAAGACCGCAGTCAGGAGGAGAGCCCCTGCAGTGCATCTGCAACCGCCCTCCAACGCCAAGAAGTCCTGTCCCCTCACCCAAAGTGACAAGACGGAGGCGGTAGGGGCCGTGAGAACTGTCCCTGCAAGCACACCGATAATGTTAGAGACAACTGTAAATTTGTACAAGCTCTTTCTTTACAGCATCAACCAGTCCCAACTCCAAGTTCAAACCCCACTGTGTATTACATTATTAAAAGCGGTTTGGTGTTACTGACTGTTTCCACGTTTCTGGTGTCAGAAGACTTTCTGTTGTTCTGTGGGAATTGTAATGTCACTGCATAGCCCACCGTGCCATGCTACAGACTTGGCTGCAGGGTCAACTGCAGGGCACACACAGACTGCAGTCACTAGGCACCAGGGACAGTCTGTGTGGTGTATGCTGCCCGGGTCTTTCCTTGATGTGTATGCTTGTGCAGGGTCCTGGTGCCTGACATCCCGAATGTAAAGGCAGGCTTCCCTTCACATGCATTTGGACCGTAGTCACGATCCTCCCGGTGCCCCGAGCCCCAAAAATAGACCTCATCCAGGGGCAGATACTCACCCTTCCCCACACCCCTCACCTTCCAACGCCCAAACCCACAGCCGTCATGGTAACCCTTCCTGCAAACCCACCCATCAGTGCACACCTTAACCAGCACAGAATGCTTCCATGTTTCAACGAATAAACAGAAATGCAAAGTCAACGAAAGATTTATTATTAATTACTAAAACATGTCCTTAGTTTTAAAACGTCCTTGGGAAGTGGGGAAAACTTGGTTTATGATCAGGCTCTCTTAAAATCAAGTGGACCGTCACAGGTTACCCTGCTGAGGAGAAACTCGCTTTCAAAGCCTCCCTGATGCATATCGCTTCCGCTGGGATATTCTCTCAGCACGGGTGTCTGGCTGATCGTAAACAGCAGCCAGGCGATTTGCCTCAACCTCCAAGCGGCCAAAAGGTCTCGCCCTTGCTCTCACAGAGATTGTGGAGCACACAGCAAGCAGCAATAACTACGGGGATATTCTTTTCGCTGATGTCCGAGCGAGTCAGTAAGGTCCGCCATCTCCCTCCACCACCATTCTGCACTTGCTCAGCCGGTAGTTGAAGAGTTCCTTTTCAGTGTCCAAGGCGCCTGTATAGGGCTTCATGAGCCAGGGCATTAGCGGGTAGGCCGGGTCCCGAGGATCACTGTAGGCATCTGCACATCCCCAACCGTTATTTTGTGGTCCGGGAAGAAAGTGCCTGCCTGGAGGCGTCTAAACAGACCAGAGTTCCTGAACACACGCGTCATGAACCTTGCCCGCCCACCCGGCGTTGATGTTGGTAAAACGTCCCCTATGGTCCACCAAAGCTTGCAGCACCATTGAAAAGTAGCCCTTTCGGTTAATGTACTCGCTGGCCTGGTGGGCTGGTGCCAGGATAGGGATGTGAGTCCCATCTATAGCCCCACCGCAGTTTGTGAATCACATCGCGGCGAAGCCATCTATGATGGCCTGGACATTTCCGACAGTCACTACCTTTGAGAGCAGTTGCTCAACGATTGCGTGGGCTACTTGAATGACAGCAATCCCCACGGTAGATTTGCCCACGCCAAAGTGGTTCGCTACTGACCGGTAGCTGTCTGGCGTGGCAAGTTTCCAGAGGGCTATGGCCACTCGCTTCTGCACAGTCAGGGCTGCTCGCATCCTTGTGTCCTGGCGCTTCAGGGCAGGGGACAGCAAGTCACACAGTTCAAGGAAAGTGCCCTTACGCATCCTGAAGTTAGCCACTCTGTGTCATCCCAGACCTGCAGCACTATGCGGTCCCACCAGTCTGTGCTTGTTTCCGGGCCCAGAATCGCCGTTCCACACCATGAACTTGACCCATTGCCACCATGATCTCCACTGCTGCTTTGTGAGAGGTCTGCGCCACTCTCCTCACCGTGCTGCGGAGCCTCTTTCTCAGCATCTGACTGTGGAAGAGGTGGACGATAATGTGCGAGGAGTTGACAATGGCCATAAGTGCAGCGATGATCGCAGCGGGCTCCATGCTCGCAGTGCTGTGGCGTCCACGCTGTAACCGACCAGAGAAGGGCGCGAACAGATTTCGGCGCTTTCAAGGAAGACAGGAGGGCGGGATTTTCAATGACGACACATTTTCCCCCAGCATGCATTGGGGAAATCCCAAATGGGCAGCAACTGTGGGATAGGTTCCCACAGTGCACCGCTCCAAAGTCGAAGCTGGCCCTGTGAATGTGGACTAAGAAGTTCGAATTTGTGTATTTAGTATGGATACACAAATTCGACTTATTAAGGTCGAATCCACAAATTCGACTTAAGTAGATTCGAAATAGTCCTGTAGTGTAGACAAGCCCTAACTCTATCACACAGTCATGGACCTGCTGTATATGAGACAACCTAATAAAGGTAATGATAGAAGGTGAACACCCTAGAGATTCCTGTCTGTACCTTTGCAGTAAATATTACAAGTGGAACACCTACATTATCTGGAGGATACCATGGAATATTCCAGGGAAAAGTTCGCTTTAAAAGGTTTAATTAGGGATATTTGTGTAGTTCTTATTAAGCCAGCTTCTAGGTAACTGTAGGGAGCGAGAGCTTTTCACACTCATAGAGATGTCATGCTGCACTTCGTTGCATTATTATGGGGCTGCCTGAAAACTCTGAGCTGCTATTAGAATAGAAAACATGTAATACATTATTTGGTTTGAAACCATAAATGTGATTTTTGTTTGTCATGCTTTGCTCTGCACGGTCTCAAGATACTTCGCTGTTTAAGTCAAATTTCAGATCCTTATGGCATGCTGTAGAAATGTTACAGTTGTTTTTTTCTTATCTACATAAACAACATAACTTTGTCAGAAAATTGAAAATGTGCACTTTGTCCCATCAGCTAAAATGGGCTGTCAGATAATGCTTTCTTTTCTCCATTGCATCAGATGAATGATGTAAATGGTTTTTGGCTTTGGAGTTTTTTGCAAGGCACTAGAGTAAATGATCAGAGTAGTAACATTTTTAACCTTATCTATCATACTGAAACATTTTTTCTGCCTCCAATAAAACATGTCAGAGTCGATTAAGGGCATTCTTCAATGAGGTATAATTCACAGATTTTAGTAGCGAATCCAAGAGCACTGAAGTATTAAAGAGGCTGTGAATACTTAATTACGGATATGTTGCCATCCTACCTTTTACTGAATTCCCTTAACACTTTGGTGCTCTGTATCTGAAAATGCTCTTTTCCTCTGATGGTGAAGTAAAAGGAAAAGCCAGGTACAATGGCAGAGCATATGTCACATTGTATCTAGTGACAGTGCAGTGAAAGATACTGCTGTTCTAGTATATTCAGCCGTGCTTATCTGGTACATGAGTGCACATTACTTTCCATGGGCTTGGATCACTTTGGACAGTATCATTAAATGCCACGTCATTACCTGTTATGGAGTAGTGCTTTTGCTTGAAGTGCCTCCTGGGATACATGCAACAGTGGAAAGAATGATGGGCAAAGATGGAACTAGCATTAAATTTTCAATGGAAACACTATTGACTTTGACTTTTCAGAAGCCTTATCTGTTAGATGGTGTTTGTCACAGAACCTGTAAAGCTGTGGATGTTCGTCAGTTGAAAGTTGCAGTCAGTTGAACGATATGGACAGGTGAAGGCTCCAGAGGGATCAGCTGGGCTAGCATTGAGCTGGAGGGGGTAAATTGAAGGTTTATTTATCCAATTCACTGTCAAGGTCAGCTTGCTGGAGAGCTGTCCTATGTGTGCTTACAAAATGCCAAAATCCTGGCAAATTGTCTGAAAGAGCCTCCAAATCACTGACCTTTGTGCAACTCACATCAACATGCCAACGCCTTTTAACAGTATCCTTAGAGTGCATTAAATGGTTTGTAAAATCAGGCCTTTAATGCCAACAGAAGTAACTTTTTATTTTCAGCAATAAGGACAAAATAAAAAGTAGCTAGTGATGATAAAAAGAAGGATACAGAATAGTTAAGCTGTTTCTTGTGAAATATGATTTTTTACTTTTTGTTGCTTTTCAGAGCATATTTTAGGGAAGTTATCTCCCCCTCCTCCATTTAAAATATCTGAACTCAGGCTAGAGACACAGACAGATTTTAGTTGTGCAGTTTTCTTTAATCTGCTTTTTTCTGCCTTTCAAATCTACTGTGCATTTCAGCTGTCTTCCTGGTAGTAAGTGGCAGTTTTCTGTGTCTCTCTATTAAAATTTTTTTCTTCAGCTTTGTCTTTACTGCCTCAGGTAAGTCACTTGAGAACACACGCTAAACAGAGTTTTATTTGTGCTTTTTATTAGTTTTATGCGGGGGGTTATATCTAATTTCAGTGTGTGCAAAGTTATTTTATCATCGCTGCAATTATTGCACTAGGGCCTGTGTTAGGGACAGGTCAGGCTTGTTAGTTGGGATAATGTAACAGCTTTATTGGAACTCTTCATAACAAATCTCCCCCCTCCCCACCTACCCACACACTTTTAAAAAAAATCTCTTTTCCCATATCTAGGAATCCCTTCATTTCATGAGGCCCCATCTTCTTTACAGTATACCTTGAATACTAAAGAGTTCTTTTTGCACGTGTTTTGCACATAGCTTCCAATTGGATGATAAAGGCTGTTAGTTTTGGGGTCTATGTGCCCATTGCTTTAAAGGCCATTTAGCATACCCTTTCTTATTTTTAAGTTTGACTAATGCAGGGTTAACAAATCCCTATGGACATTTAACTGAAACTGTCTGAAAGGCACTGTTATAAATTCAAACTGAATGGGATCTTTTCAACCTCTCATTTTCATGGGTCCTGCTCCTACAGAGGTCAATGAGAATTTTGCCATTAATGTCAAATGGTGCACTGACATGTCTTATGTTAGCTTAGTATCTTAACTGCTTAATAAAAAGATCAAGCTGGGCATTGTGTATAACTTACATGAGTTGGGGTTTTTATTTTGGAGGAAGGTGGTTCCCAAGCAGGTGGTATTCTCTACTTTTTCCGCACTGTGGCTTCTATCTTTTTCAGTTTTTCAATGCAATTCTTGTTTCCTGAATCAAGCAGCAGAACTTGTGCTGGCTTTGAAGACCAGCATCATTATTGTTATAGGATTTTTCATCAGTAGAACTGAAATGCTCTACAAAGGAGCTCAGTATCATCACCCCCCTTCTATTGCTGGGGAAATTCAAGGACAGAGAGGTGAAGTGACTTTCCCAATGTCACCCAGCAGGCCAGTGGCAGAGTGGGGAATAGAATGCACGTCTCCTGAGTCACAGGCCAGTGCTCTATCCAGTAGGTAAAACTACCTCCTATAAATGCCATTCCATAGTGTAGCACATCTGGGTTGGTAGACGGCAGTGTAATTGATGGCTAGGAATGGATAGGAGCAAAAATAAGATCCAGGCCTATTGTCGGAAACCACATCTGAATATCTTTGAATGTTTAAAACTAAAGGGATAATTCTCTTGCCTCTCTTTCAACTCTGAACAGATTTTCTACCTGCATTGAAATGTATTTGGGTGTCTCAACAAATCTGGTTACTTAGCACTGTGTAAATATATGTGTTTGCTCATGAACTTTTGTGTATTATTAAACGGAAAAGTAAAATGATGTTGGAGCCTTTGAAGTCTTGTTATCTATTGCACAAATGTACTTTTTAGTATATATGGTCATTTTGAATGCACATTATTCCTACTGGAGATTTATGGTTATTGTGTAAATCATTATTCAGGGATTTTTGAGCCATTATAGACTATCATGTGAGTCTTTTGTAGTTCACAGATCACCGGCTTGACAGAATGTTGTTGTTGTTTAATATTTATGTTAGAGTATTGCCCAGGCTCCCCAAACAGAATTGATGCCCTGTTATGCTAGGTGTTGTACAAACATAGATGTAGACATGGTCCATGCCTCAAAGAGCTTAGAGCTGTTGTATTGTGGGGACTAGAAGTCGTTTGAAATCAAGTTAAACAAAGTCTTAATAAACTTCTGAAAAGTTTTGAGATGTTGACTTTAATGTAGGAAAGCTTAAGTCAAGACCGCGACTGTGGATTCCAATGGTGTAGCAAACTAGATTCTATCTTTATTAGCAGCTGCCCATTCAGACAGCAAGAAGTCAAAAACACATTACAATACAATGTATAAATGCACATGTCACATTACATAATCAATTAGACATTGGTTTATGGTGAAATAGCAGTATTTTTAGCTACAAAGTTAGTAGATTTAAGTAAGCAAAGGCTTTGTATTACCCAAGTAACATACTAGATAAGCTGTTCCAGCAATCACCTTTTTCAGTATGAGGGTTACCTTCTCTTCTTCAAACTGCAAGAATTCAGATTTCAGTTTTGGAGTCTGTATGTTCCACCAAAGAAATCGTGGACATTAATATTACATGTTATACAAGGCAATTGCTGTGCTTGAAGACGCAAGTGTGGGTATTTTGTGTTGAGTTGTTCTTAGCCTCTCCAGATGCTCTTCACTGGCAGGCAGCAAAGGGAGGCAGAATGAAAACACAAGACTGCCAAGTTTTCTTCTCCTTCTCTGCTTGGTTCTCTCCTCTCTGCCTGGTCTGGGCTTTAGGTACTGAGTTGAGTGGCTTCCCCTTTAAATTTATTCACTGAAACTAGCAGGAATCAATGGACAACTCCTGCATGTATGAATAATGCTCTAAATGTGTGGAAAAATCTCTCTCTAACCTAAGTGCATCCTGCTTCTCACCAGCATACTGAGTTACGGATTAAGAGAGGAATTTTCTTATTTCCCAAACTGTTTTATTTATTAGTTATTTTGATTTGTACTAAACTATTAAGAGTGGCCATCCCAGGCTCTTGGTTCCATTGCCACTTATTTAAAGTGTACAATTATATAAACCTACTCCTTGAGTTATTCTGACTACACAATACCCTGGCAGCAACAGCAGACATTTAAGTATAACATAATTCCCCTTCCCAGTCCAGTCCCTCGTAAATTTTCCTGCTACCTAAAAGCAGGGGAGAAGGGATGAGTGACCTGAAAGAGTGAAGTTTGGGAATGAACTCAAGTGGTGAGGGCATCCTGAGTACAACTCCTTAGCAGCCCCCTTTCCTTTATGAGAACTGCTTCCACGGGGCTCAAGTAACTTACCAGCTTTGTCACTCATTGCTGTATGCAGTCTGGATCTGCAAGCATCAGGCTTAGGCTGCAGACACAGGGTGCAAATCCATTTGCTGTCCATGTGAGACTGCTGTAGTGCATAGCTTCAGGCAGCCAAGGTGGTGTGTCTGCTTCCCCTGAAGGCCAGTGAGGAGCCCAGGGGCGGCTCTAGGTATTTTGCCGCCCCAGGCACAGCAGGCAGGCTGCCTTTGGCGGCTTGCCTGCGGGAGGTCCCCGGTCCCGCAGATTCAGCGGCACGCCTGCGGGAGGTCTGCCGATGCCGCGGGACCAGCGGACCCTCTGCAGGCATGCTGCCGAAGGTAACCTGCCAGACGCCCTCGCGGCAACTGGCAGAGCGCCCCCTGTGGCTTGCCGCCCCAGGCACGCACTTGGCATGCTGGTGCCTGGAGCTGCCCCTGGAGGAGCTTGGGTTGGGTTTGGGATATAGGGTTGCCACCTCTTGAGGTACAAAAAACCGCATGGACATCCAGGATGATTCTAGCCATACAGTGAGACAACTGGCAGTGTGTACTGAGCACCATTCCAGATTTCTCAGGATAGCTACCTCAAAAAAGGGATGATCCTGGGAAAACCTGGAGAGGTGGCAACCCTACTGGTGGAAAGAGGCAGTTGTGGTGCCGAAGGAGTGAGCAGTGATTGAGGTTCACTGATGGCGGAACCTACAGCTGTTCTACTTTGCTCCAAAGGAGCCATCCCATCATCCTGAGAGCTCAGTGCCACTCCAACCACACTTTTTTTCCAGGCAAGACTGCTATGATGGCTTCTAGGTGATGTAAAAGCTGCTAGACCACCCTTGTGCCACCTAGGGATTCTCCACTCTAGGGATATCTTCAGGTTGCTGGACCAGGGCAAAGCAATCACACTGGCATGTGGATTCTGCCCTTAAATATTTTCTCTGGGCTAAGATTTAGTCTAGAAAAGAAGACAAACTTTCCCTTTCTCTTTGATTGAACAGGCTTCCCCATCTGACTTACTCTTCTGCTTGCCCTACTTACCTCGTGTTCTACTTACTTCCTCAGAGCCCAATCCTTCACCCCTTGAAGACAGAGGCAAAGCAGCCATTGATTTCAATGTTGCAGAATCCGCCTTTAAAAACAATCAGTTATTGTCTATCGTTTAAGAAAATATCCGTGATGCAACTCTGTTTTCAAATGGCAGATAACTGATGAAATAGAGGCTAGCACGCTATGCTCACATTGAATACTTCTGTACTGTTCAGTAACCAGGAGCATTTTGTTACCTACTGCGCCAGGTGTTTCATCTTTGAATGCTGAAAATGATTTTGAGCATCTTGGCTTGTGATAATGATTGAGTGTACCCCTTGCTCCTTTTGCTTGAGAGTTTTCAGAGGTTTCAATAACATATGATGTAAGCACAATAGCTTTTAGAACATAAGAGGCAGCAGTAATAGGGCCATCATGAACATGCTGAGGTATCTGTCCTAATAATGTGCTATAAAATTAATCTGTGCTTATGCAGTAGTTGCTGATGGAGGCTGCTAGCTTGCCGAGCAATTCAGTGTAGAATGTTCAGTCTATATTGGGACTTGTGCAGTTCATTTCTATGGTCAAATGAAAGGAGACTCCCCTGACCAGATGACAGCATTTTGAACAGCCGTTCTGCAATACTGAGAATGTACATAACAATAGAGAAACGAGATAAACACATATTTGAAAGTAGGATCTTTGTGCTAAATCATAAATATGTATGATGAAAGGTCAAGAAACTTGGTTTCTCTGGTGGAACTCTTGTTCAGATATTGTTCTCATGATCCTTATTTAGATTTAATAGATAAAACTATGGAGACTGAATTCATTTTTACTATTAAGAACCGATCACTAAAGGAGTAATGTAAATGAATATTTAAAACCAGTTTAAAACATATGCTGCAGATATTTTCATTCACTCTTTAATATCAGTAGAGAAATATTTTAAAGCAATCACTGATATCATTAGTAATAAATATGCTGTATTATGTAATTATCCAAATGCAATAACCTGCACTAAAAGAGGTGAACTAACTTAAGTTTTGTAAGGCTGGAATATCTAAAAGTGGGTAACACAAGGAAACCCCATCTCCCTGAGATATCCATAGCATAATGCCTACATATCATAAAGGGCATTGAAATGCCATCTGATGTTCTCAACAATTATTTTAGTGTTGGTATTAAATCTTATGACTTGCTGAACCAGGAGTGGCTTTCTTTCCATGTCACTGGATGACAGTCTCATGTGATGCAGTTCTTTGTCTAATAATTTAAATAATAATATTGCCCAACCTGGAGAGAAACAACCTAATTTGTTATTGCTTAACAATGTGTTACTTGAAGGAAACTTGTTGGATTGGTTATGGAATATGGAGTTTTTCATCTCTGGGACCTAGAAACAGGCAATCTGTACATTTGTCTGTTGCATCTACAAAATCCCACAATTGTTCATGCAAAATAGGTAAGTGTATGTGCATATAGGGCCTGAACAGGGGACAGCTATTTGTCTGTACATGGACACAAGTGTCCGTGGTAAAATTTTTGAGGTCCTTGGTAATTTTTCAAAAAATTGAGTGACTGAGTGACATAACCCCTCCTCCCCCCGCCTCCCCAATGTCAGTCACTAAGTATGGTAATTTTGTCAAGCGTCCGACATGCAACATGGTGGTGCTGACCCCTGGTCCTGAAATGTATAGTTACCTGTTTTGGACATGAAAATAAGGGTTTTTGATGGTACATAAGTGTAATGCAGTTTTATGGGTGTACTCGTTTCCTCGTTCTTTGAAAATTTGGTCCTAGGTCACCAGATAGAATCTGGCTCAGGCTAGTAGGACCAGAAATGTGACAGAATTGTTAACATCTGATGATTGATGGGGCTATGAGTGGTAGATTGGTGGTCTTGATCCAGTTTTACTGGGCACTTGTATACATCACAAAACACACTATTACAGTTAGCACCAATGTTCATCTACGTTGAGATAATAACTATCTTGTTAGACTAATTTGTATTATGGAGACATGGATGGGAGAAATCCAGACACATCTATGCAGAGATAAGTAGGATGTAAGTTAGGAGATTTCATGAGATATCAAATGACAAATATCTACATGCTTTGAAAAAATATACGTATTTTATGACAGTCTCAGAAGAGAATATTATAACTTTATGCTCAACTGTGATGCTGTCAAGACAAAGCTTAACAGGTTCCTCTCTAAACTTTAATTGTGCTATATTTATTGTGCACAAAAATATTAAAGAAATCATATCTTGTCAACACAGAATAGTGATGTAGAAATAGTTTAATTTGCAGAAATAAATTAAAGTTGAACTTTATCTCAGGACATCAGCCTGCTCACTTTTGGTAGCATAGTGTCTGATTGCTGTTTTGAAATGCCCATTCTTGAAACTGATTGGCAGACCTGGGGAGAAACACTGAACAATGCTGTGTAAATCGAACACGTTTTTCTTTACGTGGATCTATATACTTACCACAGGCATTCAGATAACTTTGAAATTAGGCATTTGATTAGGTCCATTGCCATGGTGCTATATAGATTCATCTCTCTTCTGCACTTGCTCTTGTTTCAAACTTTACTGCACCCTCTAGTCTTATGTTAACTCTGTTGCTGTAAGTAAGTATAGTCATGTGGGTTGATACTATTAAATCACTGAGGACCACTAAAAATGTAAGAGTACTAGCTATAATATATATATTGGCTTATTTATGGAAACGTTTTTCATTTGCACTTTGTACAAAATTTGGAGCGGCCTCATACATACATATGTGTTGCATATTATTAAAATAACTAGTTAATTGGAGAAACAAGGAGAAATGGAAAGTAAAAAGCTGAGCATGAAAGACACATGCTAGTCACCATTTTGATCACGTTATATGTTGACCTCCTCCCCATTTGGTTTCGTTTGTTTACTTACTTTTTTAGATAGTCTTGCTCCAACAAAGTTACAATGTGTAACTCTAGGATTGCAGAGGTATAGTTCTTAATAAAGCTTCAGAAAGACATAACAGATAAGTGAAATGTTATTTCACAAAGTGTGCTACATTCTGTGGTTTATTTCTGCTTGACAGAAGTGTTTATCTAATATAGCCACACTGTGTATAGTGAAAGAAAAGGGAGTAGCAGGCCTTTATCAAAACTATTCTAATGGAAACACATAATACGTTGTATCCCAGATCTAACGTTTCTTTGTGGCAAACTTAGGGATAACCATCATACCTTTCATCTCTATCTAAGACACATTTGCCTATAGTCTGTTAGAAAATGAGCGCCTGACTGTATGGAACATGGACTTAGTCTTTTTGAATCAAGCAACCCGAACTGAATGAAAAACGGGGAGGACAGAATGAAAGGGTGTTAGCAAAACAGGCAGCATTAATCTTCATGATCAGAGGTATATGAAAAATGTTTATCATTCTGCAACATTCAATATATTTTGTTTTGGGGTAAGATGGAAGAAATACTAATCAAATTGACAATATGTAAGACTCTGGGCTATATAAAGATAGGTTATTGTTACCTCTGTATGGCTGGTATTAAATCTATCCACTTCTGTGGTCTAGAAAGCCTCATCTCATAAAATGATGGTCCAATACTTTTGGAGACAAGATATTCTATCTACAGTGTATGTCAGAAATAGTGACATAAGACAGAAACTCTCATAATACTAGACGTGAACCAAAAGGAATGTGTCTTGTTAACAACTTAGAAGAGATTCAATTCTCAGTGTAACTGCTTTCCTAGCAGCTGCATGGTAGAGAGGATAAAAATAACATAATATAACCACAATGTGTTTTCCTGCTAAAGTAATAGTTTATAATGATAGTCTCCTCAAAATTAATTTTTACTTGGGCTGAGCAAAAATCTAAAAGGTTAGAGTCACACCAATTTCTGGCACATAAACTGCTGAGTTCACCCCGCATGGTTTTGCAGCCCCTGAGTGTTGCTTTTATCCTCCCTCCCCACAACTGTTGGCCTCCCCTTTGCCTGGTGCCCTTCCCACTCCCCATCTCCAGGGAGTGGCCAGCTGGCTCCATCCTCCTTCATTTTGCACTAAAGTTAAATCTATTCAGTGACAGATGAACTCTGATCTTGTGCACATTGGAAACAGGGCCTTATGTTCCAAATGGTCCTTTCCAGAGCATGAGGTCCTACCATGAATATGCAAAATTGTGGCGCTGAAATCCACCTCACTTTTTTTAGGAAAAGGGTAAAAATCCTGATCCCATGTTTTCTGCTCTGAATAGGGCCCCACCCTACACTAAGCTTTCTAGCACTGCTGCAGCAGTGTGCAGGAACCTGAACTTTGAGGGAGAAGAGATGAGCTGAGTTTTGATGTGTCAGTCCCGGCTCTTGCTAATGAGACTGCCAGCAGATATTCTGTGTCATGATTTTTCCCTACCATTTTTTCATTTATTTTTAATATTTTATCCTATAAGAAATGAACAGATGCAAAGTTTCTGAGTCCAGGAGAGGATGGATTTGTAATTAACAGTTTGGAGAGTGCTTTTAAAATAATGGGTGAATGAAAAGTGCTTTTCACGGTCCATTTGAGACCCAGAAGGGGGAGAGAATTGAGATTATTGTGTGCATGCTTTATAAAAAAAAATTACTTGTAAATATCTGAGTCTTTTCAGGAAGCTTGAGGAAGTGGTCAAGAGCCCAGTTATGGTCAGTGGAATCTCTGGGCCAGATTCTCTCTTGTCCTGGTTATGGATCAGCTCTGAAGAGCAGCTTCTGGTTGTTCTGGGTTAGGCCACTGACAGAGGGTCCTTAATGATCCCTCTGGCTTTGGAGGATTGTTGTAGTACTGCACTGCTTTCTGTTCCCTTCTTTTCCCCTCCCATTTCTTCCCTCCTCCAACACATCACCAATGCTGGGGGTGCAGACAGGTGCTTGTGTCAGATTGTGGCTCTGACAGCTTTTTGCCAGTCGGGAGTTCCTCTACACTAGGGCAATATCTTGCTGGCCATTTGTGCCCAGACTGTGGTGCAAAGAATCCAGATCTCATTTAAGACAGTTGATCATCTTTAGTGCTTCACCAATCATACAGTTTCACAAGCACAAGGGGAGAAATGTTACTGAGTCCTTGGCAGAAGTATTTTAAATCACTATATCAAGGTGGCCATGCAATCTGGGATCTACACAATCATATTATCAGTCCTCTCAACAAAGAAGTGTGTGGTGGGGGCTCTGAAGTTAAAAGGAAGAACAAAGAGAGAAGACAGTCCTCTTACTTGCACACATGTACTCTGTGTGGGGAAGCTGTCAACTCCAGAGAAAAAGAGGTCTGGTTAAGATCTCTAGGCAGGGTGTCTGCAAGTCTTAAGTTTATCTTTTATCTTTCTGTATAACAAAAGCTTTCCAATAGCATAAACAACATCTACTAGATCATTTCAGAAATCCAGTTACTGTATAATCCCACTTTATTTCATGTTTCCTCAGCTCTGATTTTTGCCTCAGAAAAATGTTTATAAATTATATCATTATAATTATCTTTGATGGCATATTTAAGGGTATGTCCTCTTGGAGTGTCTCTTGGAGAGATGATGCCCTAAAAACAATATGTCTGGTATGGTCAGAGCTGTCTGACCTCATTAGCCTGGCAGAGTATTTGAGAGAGATCCAAAATGTAGTAAAACCCTTGTTTCCTTCCAAGACTGGCTGTACTTTGTACAAACGGGATGCAACCTTGGATGTTTGAGTCAAATATGGGCAAGCACTGAACAGGCCTGGCAAAGGGAGAAGTTTGTCATGGGTGCCATTTTTTATTACTGTTTTAGTGATGTGGAGATCTGTCCAGTTAGAGCTTAAGTTAAGAACCTCCAATTTGTTTCCCATAAACTTTCCAAGAGTCCTCAGCTGGTAGAACACTGGGTCAGATTCAAATTGCTGATCCTATAAGTAAAAGGCTTCATGAGTTGCTAAAACTGCTTTGCAGAGAGATAACTACTGACTTCAGATACTTGTGAAGGCGCAACGTAGTATCTACATCTATGTTAAGATTGATTTTATATTTTGTATATATGTTATATTCAAGAGAAGAGTTATTGTATCCTAAGGATACTCTTAAGAATAATGCCTGGAAAATGTTGCTATAGTATATAGCTCTTGGCATGCTGGTGACCTGATACTGCCTGTATGTGTTTCAATTTAAATAACTAATGATTGAAGAAGACCAAGAATTGTTGAATTGAAAAAGAAGAAATAAGCAACTGGAAGGAAGATAGATGAAATTACTCTGTTCCTGAGAGAGAATGATCCAAATAAGAGTTAATCTGCATAGTTTGTGCATTTGATTATTCGTTACCCATCCCTTCTCTTTATCTAAACCCTTTCTCCCTAATAGGCCGCTTATCACCATTGGCCACAACTGATCTACTATTCCTGATGTTTTTGCCATAATCCAGGTCCTGGTGTATGAATTTATTAGCAAAAAAGTTGCTCTAAACATTCTTTACTCCTTTACGCATTCTGAGTTTAAACCTTCAACAAGAGAAGAAAGTGAACAAAAAAAGTAATTTAAGGCAAAATTGTCTAATACTTAAAAAGCATACAGTGGGATTGATCTGTTTCTTGGGGAGTGACATCTGCCAAATGGATCTATAAGTTTTTATGTTCTGCCTTCATTTTTTCTCTGAGGTATATGAAATAAATTATTCAAAAAGCTGCCCATTTTTTAAAAAGATGACACTGCTCTACAGGCAAAATGCTTCTGAAATAAATGTAGTCAAACTTTACTAATTCTGGGTCACTGAGAACGAAAATGATGCTTAAAATTGTTGATTGATTCTAGTTTTCAAGATATGCTATTGGGTCAGTATATACGACCCTTGACTTGGGAATAGTGGAGGATAAGTGAGTTATAAAGGGAAGGGATCTCAATTTAAACCAGAAATGACTAAAATACATCTTTGACTGGATCTATGAATAAATCTATGACTGGGTTTGGACAGTACTTGCTTTTTAGGCAAAACAATGAATGATGCAATCTGAAGCTGGTATTGCGTCATACATGATATGAATTGCATCATGTTATTCCTAGAAGTCATGGATGATGCAATCATAACGAAGCTTACATCACTCTGCTGAACAAATTGCCCTACATCAGCTCTAGAAATCATACAGTGTCGTGCTCTCTTATTTGTCAGTGTTTGATTTTGCAAAGGGACACATTTCTGTTTAGCCAAAGTGAGCAGAGATGCCTTGTACTTGTGTGAACAGTGCAGATAACTTCTGCTATGTTTGTGGTGAAGTGACTTTTGCATCACAAAAGCGCAGTATAACCACTATGGTTAAGAAAGCCTATCACCTTTATTTTGCCTGCAAAATTGGAGATCAGGACAAGAGGTGGGCGCCACACATATGCTGCAACACTTGTGCAACAAATCTTCGCCAGTGGTTGAACAGGAAAAGGAAATCTATGCCTTTTGCATTGCCAATGATTTGGAGAGAGCCAACAGATCATACCAGCAATTGTTACTTCTGCATGGTGCCTCCAGTTGGGAAAGGTGTGTCAAAGAAGAAAAAGTGGACTGTGCATTATCCAAACATTCCATCAGCTATACACCCAGTACCCCACGGAGAAGGACTGCTGGTTCCTGATGCACCAGAATCATTCTCACTTGAGTCAGATGAGGAAGAGGATGAAACTTCTGGTCCTGAACCATCAATGTCACAGGACCCACATTTTCTCCCATCCTCCTCCTCTGAACCACACCTCATAACACAAGGTGAACTGAATGACCTTGTCAGGGATTTGGAACTGCCCAAGAGTAAGGCAGAGCTGTTGGGCTCCAGACTACAGCAGTGGAATCTCCTGGCAGGTGATGTTAGGGTTTCCATGTTCCATGACCGTCAAAAGGATCTTGTCCCATTCTTCTTCATGGAAGGTGATCTTGTAGCCTGCAACAACATCGATGGTGTGATGGCAGCCCTCAACATCGTTCACGATCCAGATGAGTGGAGACTGTTCATTGATTCATCGAAGACGAGTCTTAAAGCTGTTTTACTGCATAATGGCAATGTTTTGCCATCAATTCCAGTTGGTCATGCAGTCCATATGAAGGAAACCTATGACAACATGAAACAACTTTTGAAGTGCATAAACTATGACCAACATCAGAGGCAGCTTTGTGGTGATTTGAAGGTTGTTGATCTCTTGCTTGGTCTGCAGACTGGATACACAAAGTACTGCTGTTTTCTCTGCGAATGGGATAGTCATGCAAGAGATTCCCACTACATCAAGAAAGATTGGCCACTCCGACAGTCATTGGAGCCTGGGAGGAAAAGTGTTCAGCATCCACCACTTGTTGAATCAAGGAAGATTTTGTTACCACCCTTACACATCCAGCTGGGTCTGATGAAGAACTTTGTCAAGGCCATTGAAAAAACACAAGCAGCTTTCAAGTACCTCCGTGGAAAATTTCCAAGGTTAAGTGAAGCAAAGTAAAGGAAGGTGTCTTTGTTGGTCCCCAGATTCGTGAACTTCTTCGAGATGATGCATTTGACCATGCACTGCGTGGCAAGGAAAAGACGGCATGGAAATCCTTCCAGTTAGTGGCAATAAATTTTCTCGGAAACAACAAGGCAGACAACTACAGGTTGTTGGTGGAAAACCTCCTCAAGGCATACAAAAGCCTTGGTTGCAACATGTCACTAAAGATACATTTTTTGCACTCTCATTTAGATTTTTTTGCACTGAACTGCGGAGCAGTGAGCGACGAGCACGGCGAGCGATTTCACCAGGACATTGCAACAATGGAGAAACGCTATCAGGGCAAATGGAGCCCATCAATGCTTGCAGACTATTGCTGGACAGTGACAAGAGATGCTCCATTTAATGAATACAAGAGACAAGCCAAGAAGCGCCGAGTAGACACTGAATAGGACTAAACTACGTACATAATAGTTTTTTGCCTTTTGTTTCATAATAAATTTTATTTATATAACCCTTTTGCTGATTTTTAAAGTGTTACATAAACAGGACAGGTGAAATATTATCATGTAAAGCAACCATAAACACATGAAAAGACCTAGGTTTACAATTTATGATTAAAACTCTACTATCTACACAATATACATAGACATAAAATGTAAAAACTTAAATAACTTAGAAACAGTAGCCAATCAGTTGTTTTAATTGTTATATTTGAATTCAGCACATCAAAATACATAATAAATAGCACATTTTATCTCTGAAGCAGGCGACTTCTCAAAAATTGTAGACCGGTGTGATCTGAATGGTAAAGACCAATATGTATCAATCTCATTTTGAATCTGAATTCTATACATTTGACTTGGAACTTCGAGACTTTTTTTAATAGTGTAAGAAAGAGCATGCAATTTAAATGTGAAGAAATTTCAAGTATTTTTGGCTAAAGTTTTGCTTAACTTTGGCTCTCAAGAAGAAATGATGTGATCATTTAAAACATTTATCTAGAGCTTTGAAAAAGAAAAAAGTTAGAAAAGTGTTTTTTTAGTATTTGAAGGCAATTATATCTTTATTGACCCTCTGCTTTCACCACCCTTCCTCCATGTCAAGTACTTGCTTATTATTATCAACATGACATCTCCTTTCTTTGAAAGGTTGTCCGTCACACTTTGAATCACTTCTCTCCATGGTTACATTTTCTAATCAGTTCACATGATTGAGCTTACATCAAGTAATGCTTTACTTAATTCCTTTCCGTTTGTATGGTATGATTCTTGGAGGGACTCTCGTCAAAATTTTGGAGGGCCCTGTCAGTTTGAAAAGAACATGACCTTTAAATTGTATCAGTATGTTTGCTGGTGCATAAGGGAAAGGAAAAGGTTCATAGTGATGGAAAACCACTCTAAAAATGAAAAGTAATTCACTCAGAGGCAACATGCATAGGAATTTAATTTGTTTATATTTAACTGGTAAAATAAGGGAAGAATGAGGACGACATGTTCTTTGGATCAGCTGTAGGCGATCCAAACACTTGTATCTTTACTTTTGGTCCAAAACATGTTATCTATTGATTTTGCTTTCCAATCTTTGTAATAATAGGTAAACACAATGTTACTTCATTAATATAATTTGGGTAAAAGGTATATCTGCCTCTGTGCAATGGGGTCAGCCTTTTCAATGGTTACGCTTACTTTTACTGTGTTCATGGGTATGCTATAAATACCTAGATAGAGTGATTAATAATGGTGATTCATGTAAAGTGTGTTATTGATGAACAATGTAACAAGGTTAGGATACTTTTTGTAATCAAATTTATGAAGAAGAAGAAATGCTTTTGTATTGTAAATGCACATATCCTGAACATGAGGAAATCCATCTGGTGGGCTAGTTGGTTATTTATGATAGGCAGCATAACAAAGACACAAACCAATAGGGTTTAATAGTGCTGGAACTTTAGTCCATAAATACAATCGGAAACCAATCAAATTCCCTGCAGTAATTGATCCAGTGATATGACCTTCCCTAAAGTCCCAATACAAAGAAGATAGGCTACTCTTAGCCTTATCACTCCTCATCCAAAGGGACCCTTTTGTCTGTTCCTGAAATTAGTGTAGCGCACACACTAAATCATATGTGGGAACCAGTGTCACCTGTCCCAGACCTTATCCTCTGGTATTGGGTATCAGTATTGCCCCAGACTGTAGCAGCTCCAACTTGTTGTGGCATTAATAAAAAGGTTGTGGTTTTTGTACTGGGACTTTACGGAAGATCATATCACTGGATCAGTTACTACAGGGAATTTGATAGGTTTCAGATTGTGTTTATATGTCTAAAGTTTCACCACTATTAAACCCTATTGGTTTGTATTATGTTGCCTATCCTCAACAATACCAAAGAAAGCCAGTGCTTTGGGGATGCTGGGGGGTGGGGGAAATACAAACACACCAGACTGACCAGATCAATTTACAGTCTGGGAAAATTCCTTTCTGACCCCAAATTAGCGTCCAACTGATTCACAGTATACTGTGCACCCAGTCAAGCAGCAAACCAATAATGCCCATTAAACCAAGTGTAGAGGGTCTGGTGAAATGGTTCAGAGAGCCAGTATGCCTTCCTTTAGAGGGGAATGTGGGGGAAGAGCAGAGGAATTATAACACATGCTTGAGTTCTGCTCTTCTCCTTTACTGTTCTCCCTCTGCATGACTAGGTCCCAGGGCCACCCAGAGGATTCAGGGGGCCTGGGACAAAGCAACTTTGGGGGCCCCGTCCATAAAAAAAGTTGCAATACTATAGAATACTATTTTCTCATGGGGGCCCCTGCAGGGCCTGGGGTAAATTGCCCCACTTTCCCCCCTCTTCTCTGGGCGGTCCTGCTAGGTCCCCAGGGCCAAACCCCTGCCTGAAACTAAGTCAATACCCTTAAAGGCACTATATTGCAGGCTCAATTTTTTCTCTATCAGTGTGTCTGCCACTTTTAGCAAATAATAGATAACTAGGGTCAATTTCAGGCTCAAATGTACACATCCAGGCAGTGTCTCTGTAAAGGAAAATAACGTGTGTGGTTCTGGACCTCCATGCTGGGAAAAAAAATTGCCATCTCTAAATATGTATATTTATCAGATCTTCATGGCCTCCATGGTTAAAATAATTAAGTCTCTAAAAGCAACTGTGGATGCACCTTGAGTTGATTTTAGAGTTTGTTTTCCAGTCCTCAGGTGTGCTAACTTTTATCTTTGAGGGATTGCAGCAATACACATGGTATAGTTGTATGTATACATCTAATAGCTACATCAGATTCAGGAGGGAGGGATAGCTCAGTGGTTTGAGCATTGGCCTGCTAAACCCAGGGTTGTGAGTTCAATCCTTGAGGGGACCACTTAGGGATCTAGGGCAAAAATTGGTCCTGCTAGTGAAGGCAGGGGGCTGGACTCAATGACCTTTCAAGGTCCCTTCCAGTTCTAGGAGATTGGTATATCTCCAATTATTACCTTTAGATTTCCATATGCAAAAATGAGGCATTCAGACTGCAAACGGATGAGAAATGATGAGTTTTTATGTATTATGGAAAAACGTGTGTTTATATGTATTATTATATATGGACACTTTATGCAGAACTTTCATTTTAATATTTTATTGCATTTAATATTTCATAATCTGTTCATTTAACTCTTATTAATTCAAATGTAACTTAACACTAGTTGCTAATATAAGATAAAAATGTTAGTTTCTGGGTGCTGTGTACGTGAGAATGCTGCAGAATGGAAGCCACGTTTGGTACCAGTACATTGTTTATCAGTTATATAAATACGGGCCATACATTTTCATTTCTAGCATGTCATTGGCTGAGACTTGAACTTCAGTGGCATGTATTCTATATTCCACAGTGTTGTTCAACCCATCCTCTAGGTCAGTGATTCCTAGGGGTGTGAGATGCCCTTTCTGGGGCTGTGAGACATGCCAGATTTTTTTAGAAGGTAAATCATCGAAAACACAAATTAAGCATAGGCACATAAGTACAACTACTTTGCTTCACCAAACCTGTGTATTTATTAACATTATACATTTTTTAACGCTAACTGTAATGTAAACAAAAATATATCTAGGTTTAAGGGGTACAAGAACATATTTTGAGAACCAAAGGGGTGCAGGTTGCAGTAAAGGTTAAGAACCACTGCTCTAGGTGATAGTAACCCTAAAATGTTGAAGGGTTCAATTTCGTAATATCTGGACTGCATGTAGTCCCCAGAATAATCCCTGAACCTCTGAACTTTCATAACACAGAAGATTGTGCGTCAGAAAGTAAAAATGTTTCCAAACGTTGTGGTTTGTTGGTAACAAAATAAATAGGGAGCCTGCCATGTGTTTGGAAGCCAAAATTAAGCACATTGCAAAAAACCAGTGTTTGGGTCAGCCCAAAGGTCCATCTACCCTAGTATCTTGTCTTCCGACAGTGTCCAGTGCCAGATTCCCCAGAGGGAATGAACAGATCACAAAATCATCAAATGATTCATCCCCTTTCACCCATTCCCAGCTTCTTACAAAACAGAGGGCAAGGACACTCTCTCTGCCTATCCTGGCTATTCGTCATTGATGGACCTATCCTCCATGAACTTATCTAGTTCTTTTTTGAATCCTGTTATAGTCTTGGCCTCAGGGGCGGCTCTAGACATTTTGCCGCCCCAAGCATGGCGGTATGCTGCGGGGGGCGCTCTGCCGGTCGCTGGTCCCGCGGCTCTGGTGGACCTCCCGCAGGCGTGCCTGTGGAGGGTTTGCTGGTCCCGCGGCTCCACGAAAGCCGCGGGACCAGCGGACCCTCCGCAGGCACGCCTGCGGGAGGTCTACCGGAGCCGTGGGACCAGCGGACCCTCCGCAGGCATGCCGCCAAAGGCACCCTGCCTGCCGCCCTCCCGGCGACCGGCAGAGCACCCCCCGTGGCATGCTGCCCCAAGCACGTGCTTGGTGTGCTGGGGCCTGGAGTCGCCCCTGCTTGGCCTTCACAACATCCTCTGGCAAGGAGTTCCACAGGTTGATGGTGCATTGTGTGAAAAAATACTTCCTTTGGTTTATTTTAAACCTGCTGCCTATTAATTTCACTTGGTGACCCCTAGTTCTTGTGTTATGAAAATAAATAACACTTCCTTATTTATTCATATTGCCATATATTGGTGTTGAGCCATACAATGCTCATATGAACCGTAGAAATTTCTAAGATAGGCAGTTCCATACTGAAAAATGTTCCTTATTTATTTTTTCAAGGGCAGATTTAGTACAAGTTCCTTTGCTCTCTTCATATGCTGAGATGCTGCCAATATTTTTCTTTGTTCTTCCTTCTTCAAAAGGGCAGAGCTTGGTCCTTGTGTATCACTTCAATTCTTGTGTGATCACCTCACCATATTCTCTTTTTCTTTTTCTGACTCCCACTGATGACTAAGCTGGTCTCCTACTCCTCCAAAGTGTGCATCACCTCTGTCTCAAACTTTAAAATTACCCAGCAGCTAAGGGGCTCACATTGTAAAATTTCTGTCAGTTTCTCTCTTTAAGGGGAGACAAGTGAATGAGTTTAGGTTCACCAGAAAGAAAACCTGTCAGAAAAAGGTAGATTTTAATATCCTGTATGTTTTCACATGCAGTGTAATAGCGTGAGAATCCTGCAGTTTTGCAAACCCTATTGACTTTGATGGGAGTTCTGCACATGGAACCACTGGAGCATTGTGCCCATTAGTAGTATCATTGGTTACTAATATGTGGACAGAGTGTGGAGCCCTGGTTTAGTCCATATTCAGGCTGAGGCCCTGCTAAATTCAGTGAGGGCTTTGCCTGAGAAAGCACTGAGGCCATTCGGAGCAGTATTCTGAGTCTTGTGCTATACTGTACATAAAAGGTTGCCATGTCTTAAATATACTGATAGTCATAAATAGTGCATTCTAATAAATTACATACTTTTTAACAGATTTGTTTTACCTTTCATGAAAGGCTAATGTTGATTTTGTTTTCGTTTCATCGTATTGTCTTTCACTTTAAAATTACAGCTTTACT
>NC_052638.1:23979069-24016569 GCF_016161935.1 Mauremys reevesii | reverse complement strand
AAATCAGAACATCAAACAGCTGTTGTCTCACCCTAGCAACATCAGAATATAATTTTCCTTTAGTCAGTCTTCACTAGTAAATATTGGATGAAGCAAGACACCTGACACTTTTGTGGATCTGTTTCAGCCAGTAAATCCTGTTAATTTATTAATTGTCCACAACATGTAAAAGTAACTTTATTTCATCAGCTTTCCCCTCCTACAATTTATAAGGCCTTGGGCTGAACATTCAATAAACTACAGTTCCATTCCAAATCCCAATATGCCATTTTGTTCTAGAACATAAAATTCCTTTTTAGCATTAAAATAATTGCTAATTGGCTGAGTGCTCTGTTGCTAAAACTGGACTTAGGGCCCAATTCTTGTGTCTTTTAGTGCAAAGCTGCCCTATCTTCCCAGTGCAAAGTTGCCCTAAAACAAATGGATCCAGTCAGAGGACAAACTTTCTGTACCTCTCTGATTCTGGCTCCATGTCCAGGGGGAACAGCATGTGGCTTGAGGCATCTTTATGCTATATCAATATTTTGCTGCAATAATCGCCTTTTGGGGACTGTTAGCAACTGGCATAATGTAGAGCAGACCTGAAGCTACGTCTGGGACCAGTTCAGGGTGCAAAGCATCTCTTTCCACATTGACTCCACAGCTGTGCACAGTGCTCTTTGGACAGAGCTGTGAGTATAGCCTATGGTCTGTTTATCATTTTCTACTACTTTTAAAATAATAAAAATATAATGCAAAGTAATTTCTTATACAACCTAGTAGTGGAAGAATAAAGGGTTAGAATGTCAGTAGTGCATCTGTAGGAGCGTGTGAGCAACCTTTCCCCAACGTCTTTGCACCACCTTTTGACAGCCTTGGTCTTTGTATTCCTTGAGTGCAAAGGCTGCATGAGGCCAGCACCAGCGGTAGAACTGACTTCCTCCAAGGGGCAGGAGGCACACGTGCCGGGCTGTGACTTCAACCCCACCCCACCCTGACCAAGAGAACTGAGCCAGCACAAGTTGGGTCACAGACCTCACCATTTCCTCTCAGAACCTTCTGCACCTTAAGACATAGTGACTGACTTGGGAACAAAACGTCCAGAAGCTCTTCCTAGGGCAGTGCACCTGTGTACCTCAACCACTGCAAGACTCTCTCTTTACAGCTGCCGTGTAGTCTTATGTATGTGACCCTGCTGGTAATACAGACTCTGCATCTGTCCTTTGGCAATAGGGTAGTAGTATATTTTGCCAGTACACTGCTCTATCTCACTCATTTAACAGCAATTGTCTGAGCTAGCACACAGCTTAGAGCGGGGACTAAAAATTAGCAGTCAGACTTACCCAATAGGAAGCCAAGAGGCACCTCCATTTAGGGGTGGTGGCGCTCTGCAAACTCCCCTTGCTCTGTTGGTGACCATTTCTGTGTCTGCGAGGCTTGTGGGCATCATTATATTGACTGACTCAGCTTTTCTGTGGTTGTGTTTGACTTTTTTCACCCATACTTGGCTCTGCTCTTGGTCATCCTGGAGATCCATAGGCTCTGCTGATGACCCTTCAGCTCTGCTTGGCTCTTTGTGTCTCCCATGCTAATATCCTTACCAAACTTGAAGCATGATAGCACAACAAAGCTGATACAGCAGTGATTAGAGGAAATGCTTTTACTGACATCAGTCATTGGAGGTATCACTTGCTGTGTCAGTAGATGGCAAATAGCAGCATGGTTTAATTCACTAACTCATGGGTGAGGAGAGGAAAGGCTGTCACCTTCTCTTTGATCTTTTTCTTCTAAGTTTCCATCACTGCCATAAACCTGAACCATAGAAATTCACCCAGCTTGGCCTAACTTCTTTTTGAAAGCCCAGATTTACCACACAGTCACTGCAAAGGACATTCCGTAGCTAGGGAGCATCCTGGAATAAAGTGTAGAGATGTTTATGGGAAATGCAGAAAAATGGGCATTCAAGGCTAGTCCGTTAGCTTGAATGAAGGGTAACATGAAAAATATACGGTTGTGATAGCAGTAACTCTGCTGGTTCACAGGACAATACAAAACATATTTACTCTGAGTGATATTCATATTGTGTCCCACCCCTCTCAGGTTATTTAACTGCCTCTAGGGAGATTCACAGTGGGGACTGCAGGGTTCAGCTGTCGCAACAATGCTGGGTGCCTGTAAACGGGTAGACTCACCCCTGCGGCACCTCCTACTGGTTGCTCTCCGAAGTTAGCTCAGTCCAGCCCTGGAGCACCCTCTGCAGGCTGGTGATCCACCTGTTCTTAAGCCCCCCGTGGCCCTCCCTGGACCCGGTGCCCTTTTTCATGGGGTGCTGCCCCCTAGCAGTAACCCCTTTCTCTCTGGGTCTCCCCTTCTGTCTCAGGGAACCCCCACCCTCTATCCCTACCTTGCCTCAGTATTTGGCTACTGCCAGTCATTGTCTAGCCCCATACTCTGGGGCAGACTGCAGTATCAGCCTACTCATCACAGGCAAAGTTGGGTTTGGACCTGCTGCCTTGGCCTACCCCTAGGTTGCCCTCTGCAACCCCAGTACCTGTTGGCCCACTGCTAGGCCGCAGCCTGGGGCTTTCTAGGCTGGAGTTCCCCAGCTCCTCAGCCTTCCCCAGCCCTGCTGCACTCAGGTATCCAGTCTCAAGCTCCTAAGCAGCCAAGCCCATCTCTCTCTATAGCCAGAGAGAGACTGACTGTTTTGCTCCTGGCTTCCCTGCCTTCTTATAAGGCCCTGTTTCTCAGTTTGGGGCGTGGCCCCCAGCTGCAGCCACTTCCCTGATCCGCTCAGCCTTGAGAGCCACTGCTCTCAAGCCCTGCCAGGCTACTTTTTAAACCCCTTCTCGCAGGAGCAGGGTCCACCCTGCTACAGTGCCGCAAGAACAGGTCAGAACAGGTTTCAGATTTAGAGTCTCCTCTATACTTCAGAGAGATTTGATTAATCCACAGTATACTGCATTTAGTCTCAGGAGCACTCCATGATGCACTAGTTCTCTGGGCCATGGAAGAAGTTGGGCAATCTTTGTGAACTCTTATAGCAGTGTCAGACTGAGCACGAAAAGGTGTAGATTTGAGAATCCGACCTGCATGTGAGGTGCTGCAGAAAGTTATTTGCTACTGAAATATGGCATTTAAATTCCATTAAAAAGTTGATTTCCTGTTGGGAACACTTCCTGATTTGTAGGAGACTCCACAATGCTTCCTTTCTTGTCCTCTCAGAGTGAAGAATTTAAAAAAAGAAAAAGAAAAGAGTGAACACCATAGCCAATCAAATATTTACAGGTTCTTTGTGAAAAATGGTGTCCTTCGATAGGACACAATTGCCAAGGTCACTAATGGGAAGTACAGTGAGTTCCATTGAGCAGGAGCGCACATAGAAAGAACATTGCAATGGTCTTTTCAGTCCAGTAATTCAAGTATGTTGTCATGATAACTCTGGGCTTAAAAGGGCATATATGGGTCGGGCAAATGGCTTCCTAGCTGGGAACAAGGGGCATGATGGCCATGCAGAGTCTACTTAACAAATCTGAGACTTGGGTAAAATACTATGATAATTTTAGTACTCTTAGGTTTAGGGCTTTTAGTTCTGAACATGTGCATGGAGACATGTTTGTTGCGTGATCATTAACTCTGTATTTCTTGACTTTTGAGATCATGGTTTCTTAACCTTAACACTAGCGTTCTGCATGGAATTTCCTTGTTTATTTTAAAAATTAAGAAAATGAGTGGGATTTACCTTATTTTAGAATGGTTCCATTCTTCAAATGAATGTTGCATTAATGCTTTTTTTTCTTGGAATAAAAATTGCTAATGCCGTCTTTTTCCAGTATAATCAAAGAAGTCATCATAAGTTATTTGGTATAAAATATAAATTAACTTATAATTGTATGTCAACTGACCTATAACGTTTATGGGTAATTTTCTATTTTACAATGTTTAACATATAATGAATTTCATAAAGACCTAAAACAAAGTGGATATTGGGTTCACTGTTCTCAAACTCAGCATCTTCAGATTCATAACTAGCAATTAAATCTAACATAAAATCCTGTTATACACATGTAAACAAATAGTCAGTGCTCATACCTGTAAAACTGCTGAAATTGATTTTCTATAAACTTGGGTTGCTTCTTAGCTCTCAATGAGATCTACAAAACAATCCAAGTTTGATCAATTTGTGTCAGTCATTGAACTATGTCTCGGTAAAATGTGCGATTAACATGTATATGTTTTTGCACATACAAAACTCAAAACCGGTTGAATGGCTTTTTCTGAAACTTTGTTTAAAATTTCACCCCCAAAGTGATTTTAATAAAGTTATGCATGCCTGAAAAGGGGGATTTAATGTGTTTCCTGTTGGGACTAGATCCAAACTGATTTACTGACTCCTGTTTCCATAGGTGTTACACAGGGAAGTTGCTTGGAGCTACACTAGAGCAAAGTGAGGCCGGCAGGTGGCAGAATGGATACAGGCAGTGTGTGGCAGGGAACAGAATGAAGTATACTCCCGATCATCCAAATGGCACGTGGGACGTGGATTTTATTGAGATTATCAAGAGTTCAGGTAATCAAGTGGTCAGGAGCCATTCAGCAGTGGGGTGGCCTCCCCTGTGACCCAGGGGCTCATCTTCTTCTTCGCAGTCCTGTCCACATTTATCTGAATTACTTCCTTGTCCCCCAGCATGAAATACATGCTGCAGAGGGCACATATCTTATGTATCTCATGCTGCAAGACAAGGAAGAGATTTGAATAATGTGGAGATTTGGATAATGGGGGTTTGGATAAGCAGGAATACTGTATGCAGTTCGGAGTGATATGCACAGAGTGAATAGAAGTCAATTTGAGCTACAGTACACGGCCGTTTTATTGTGTAAAGGGCAGTTTTTGGAGGAGAGGAAGCTGAAAATAAGTCTGTTTCCCCTTGGTTCTTCAATCTAAACAAGGATATTTGTATGCAAAGTACATAGTTCTTCATCACTCTGAAAATAGAAAATATGCCAATAATGTTTAGACTAAGTCTTCTTCAGAAACTATTAAAGAAAAATATGTGAGTATTGAGTTGGAATAATTTTCCAACTGTTGCAACAACACTCCTGCTGCTCTCAAATGAGAGTTGCAGCTAAACTGAAATGAGCGCTGCCATGAGGAAGGACTGCAGATTTGGACATCTAGCTCTTGCTTTTTTGGCTCAAACTTTACTTTCTTTGCCAGCTCTTTCTGAAGAGAGCATTGGGATTGAAATATTGGAGTGTGATGGGGTAGACTAGGCCCTGATACCCCCTGCTGGAGGCCTTGCAGCCCTGCCACACGCCAGCCCAGAAAAGGGCAGCAGGGAGGGCTGTAGGGAGCAGCCAATCTAGGCCCAGCAGGCTCGTATGAAAGGACCTAGAGGGCCAGAATGAGTTCAGTCTGCTGGCAGGGACCACAGGAGCCAGAGGTGCTCCTGGTTGGCTGCAGGGGCTGAAAAGCCTGGACAGATCCGTTGCTGGCAGAGTCGGGGGAGCCTGAGAATAGCTGTTGGCTGGCTGCTGTGACTAAGCAGGTAGTTACTGGCATGGGGAGTGAGGAAGGAACTTCTGCCTGGCTGTGGGGTCTCAACTAAAATGGGCTATGAGGAAAATGTGGAGCAGCAATCGGTAAAGGGACACAGCACGAGGCTGCTATACTTAAAGCAGTGGGTGTGACCAGGTTCTATCTACCTACAAAAACCACTGGGGGAAGTGGCTATGCCCTAAGAAAGGGAATTAGAATTGTGGCAGCCCAGGGAAGGGGGCCACACTGGGACTGACTCAGCGGGGAGTTGTGTTCAGCGAACTAAGCCCAAATGAGTCCAAGAGGGGTGGCTCAGAGGACCCAAGTAGATGCAAGAAGTCCCCAGGGAAGAAGCCATTGGGGCAGTGCTCAGTACCAGAGTAGGAACCTTGCAAACCTAGCCAGACCAACCAAGGGTACGGTAATGGGCCCTATTGGACAGGTTAAAGACCCAGTCCAAGGAGGGCTACAGAAAGATGCACCAACTGAGGGGGTACTGCAGTCGGCTCCTGTTGAGCTAATTAAGGGTCTGAGCCAGGGAGAGCTGCAGTTGACTCCAACGGAGAGAGTACCACAATGTGCCCTGTTGAATTGTTAAAGACTAAATCCAGCGAGGGCTGCAGGACATTGGGGACATTTTGAACTGTGCACCCCATAAGGGGTTTGTTTGTATGCACATGCACAAGAGCTGCCTGACAAGTGCAGTGGCTGACGGGGGGCACCATGAGCAGAGAAAAACTGCAGGTACACACTCGACCGGGGGCGCTCGCGTGAGGTGAGTGCACCTCATTACATGGCGTTACTCTAACGACTCTTCAGTTTGATTGGAAAACATCCTTTTTGCCATGGGTTAATATAGCTTTTGCTCTGTTGTGAACTGAAGAGAAGTTTCTGTATACTGAGTAAGTTCTGTGTTTTCGAAAGTTTTTCTTCCCTTCTGTACAGGAGGATCACAAGATTGTAAATTGGTAATGCCCAAATTGTGTCCTCATTTACACTGTTGTCATCCGATTCGCATTAGTGTTTGTAATACAAGGCCTTAATGTTGTAAAGAAATACATTTGTCAATTAATTACAAAACATCTTTACGTTGTTAGGAACAAATTTTAAAAAGAAAGAAACAGCATCCCATGGACAAAAATGTGCATGCCTGTATATTATAGAAGTGCTGATACCTGCTACTGATGGAGTTTCCTACAGAGATGCCTATTTTCTTTATTCTCTCGGTCTCTCCTTTTTAAAAAGCTGGGCATACATTGGGATGCGTCAGCATACTCTCTTGCATTATGTCTAAACACTGCATTCCAATATCTGAAGGTTATTTCATTCACTTCATTTGACTTGTAGTCTAGGAAATACTACTAGGAAAAATGCAATTCCTTTGGGCTTGTTGAATAAAAGTACTGAACAATAAAACCCGAGGTTTGGAGAATAGGAAATAAAAGAAATAAGTGGCTTTAACTTGGAAAGAGTTAGCCTCTAGATTTCACTAGTCCTTCCTATGGTTTCTGTAGCCTCTTATCTAAGAAGCTATGTCACCAGGAAAAAAAGGCATAATTCTTTATGGTTTTTAACAGGATACCCTCCTTTCCGATTAGGATAACTGTACATTCACTTTTTGTGGATGTCACTCCTTGGCAGACAGATTGACTATTAAAATGAGAAGTAATGTATTAATATAATGGCCAAAGCAATGTAGTGTGCTTCTCTTCTAAAGAAACTTATAATATAGTGGGTGAAGCTCAGGAAAATATGCTGCATCAACTAATAGTAATATAATCCCAGGTGGGTAGTCAAACAGCTGGAAGTGTCCACCAATATACTAAATGACGAATTTGGAGGATCAACTAGACACAGAAAAACTGTGTGTTTACCACAGCAGAAAATATACTTTTATAGTTATTTTTTACACCCAAACATTACTCTTTGAGAGCCATCATATTTTATGAAAACTTTTATTAACATTTCAGAATGACCTTACCCCTCGTTGTGTTTCTATCAGTCCCAAGAGCCATAACCTATTTAAAATATTTTTATCTTTATAAACACAATAAAGTAAGCTGTCTTGAACATAGATTTGTAGATCTCATTAGAGATACTTTTTAAAAAGGTACTCTGTCTCTTGGGAAGATAATGACAGGTTGTAATCTTGGCATGCAAAGTTTACAGAGAGGAACAGTTTGTTAAAATAGATTGTTTAATCTTTCAGGCATTGTTTCAGAGGGGTGTGCTTTTTAATTGCACTTGGACATAACATGAGAGACAGAGGAAGCCAATGGTAGCTGAAAACTGAAATATGGTATTTCAGGGTGTTTTTTTTAAGCTACATATGTTTGATTTGAAGTGTTATAAAAGTTGTATAAGAAAAATGGCAATTTTTAACCGATTAGAGTGAACATTTGTCTGTCTCATAAATGAGGTATTTTCCCTAGGGTAGTCAACAGCTTTGGTGGCACCAGATGGGGGTAATTTTTCAGATGTACTCTTTCCCATGGGCCAGTGTCCTAAGGCTTTGCTTTAAATGGCCTTTTTATGCAGTAAGATAATGGGCAGTTTGTGCATTGCTAAATCAGCCCTATTTTGTTAGGAATGTTACAGTCAGGGGCACTTACAATTTGTCAGAGGAAATGCAGAACATCTCTACAGGAGTCTGTTTAAGAGGACATCATTTCTCGATAAGCTCTTGCTTAGGTCAACATGCAGCACTGCTCTTACACTATTCCCCTGTTGCTTCTGCCACACGGGAATGCTCTGATTTATTAGGATTACACAAGTCATGTCCTCCGCCTGACTGAATCCACAATGTGAAAATTTTCTTTCTTTTTCCTTTATCAAAACGAAATGTAGAAGGTTACTTTAAAGGCTTCATAAAGTATTTCTAAGAGGAGCATTTCAATGAAAGAAAATACATGACTTTTGTATAGCTGTGTTTTATAAATACATCATCCCAAACCATTTGAATCAAGACTGCAGCCATTGTGAAAAGTGCTGCTGTTTAAGAGAATGTGCTATTTAAAAAAAAAAATTATACAGCTGTACAATGCTAGTGATGTATATGGATAAAGTGACAAGATTATGAATTCGGTAAATGTGATACAAACATTTCCATTAACTGATGAAATTACTGGATTTTAACCAGTGAGTAAAAACAAAACAAAAAGCCCACAGAACCGAAACCCCCACAAAATCCCACAATCCAACACCCAAAGTCAAAGTGAAAAGCAATGCTGACTGCCATAAAATGTATGTCTTGTCAACTTTTTAATTACGTTTTAAATTGCATCCAGATTTCTCCTATAAAGCTGGCTTAATAAAAGGCGATTCTTTACTGAAATCTGTTTTAAAAGCTGTGTCCAATTCAGTGTTGTGTTCATTTCATGTGTGGTAAAGGTGCTAACACTTTGTCATTTAAGCTGCCTTTCCTAAAGAAATTTTTGGTTTGTTTTAGCACTGCAGTATTTTAAACTGAGACGAATGCAGTCAAGGACTTTGTAATGAAAGCAAGAGATCTGTGAAAGGTTTTAGTAGTTTTGTGTATTAGAAGAGGATTATAGTGTAAATAGAGCTGCAGGAAACATTTTGAACAGGGAGAATTTATCCACATTTTTACTCTACTTAAGGATGTTATGTTGTAAATAAGTAGCACAACACAATGGAATTCAGCTCAATGAAACAAAGTATTCTGAGCATAGCACCTTAAAGACATAGGGCCTCATTTTCCCAAGTGCTGAGCACCCACAATTCTCAGTGAAGTCAACTGATAAGGCTTATAACAAAAATCTATTTCCTCTGTCCTAAGTTCTCCTTCACTCTATGGGCTATATCTTATTTCACACTTTTTTTTTTTTTTTCCTCCTAAGCTCATCTCTCATCTCATTTGATTAGACTCTGCCTGTTGGTATGCATACTTCCACCTTTTCCTTTTTCTTGTATGTATATATAATCTCCTGTGTGTGTGTCATTCTATGCATAGAAAGAAGTGCTAGCTCTCTCAGAAGCTCAATGCTGAAATAAATTTGTTAGTCTCTAAGGTGCCACAAGTACTCCTGTTTTTTTTGCAGATACAGACTAACACGGCTGCTACTCTGAAACCTGATAAGGCTCAGCTGATAAGACCTAATGTGGAGCCATTTTGTAGGCAACAGGATAGATACCAACATGAAGGTGATAGACAAAGAAAAGATGAAGAAAGAATTCAAGAAGACAAAAGAAGAATAAGAGAAGAAAAGGCCACAAATTAGCATTTAGGCTCAGATAAATTCTGTACATTGGAATAAATTACACAAAATGGCAGCTCCTCGTCAAAGTATAATATATTATGAGAACTTTAAAATACTATTGGTAGTATTTATATAAAAGTGCTTCAAAAATAAATTTAGGAGATTGGCATTAGAATGTGAAACCTTGCACTGTTAGGACAATGGTGTATATTTGATAAGTAATTGTTATCTAATGACTCTTCATTATGAAATGAGTATGGTAGTCTGTATTAGTTTTTCATGGACAGTGTACATATAGTACTATCACAATGAGCACCATTTTTTGCATTCCTTGTGAGAAGCCTCAGAACAGATAGCAAGGACTGAATGAGCACACAAAAATCAATGCTCAAAGACATGAGCGGGGTGGTGGTGGTTAATTTTAATTGAATACACACCCCAAGTTTAAGCTTCTGTAAATAAATAAATGAACAAAACAAATAAATGAATATCCAATTTTTTTGCTCCTGTGTTTGCTAAGAAAATCTTCCATATGTGAATTGATGCCCCACCATCCTTCCAAGTGTGCACATACCTCTGAAAAAATAAGACTAAACCTACCACAGTTAAATTTAATTAATGTGAGCTCTGAACCTAACAGTGGCAAATGAAATGGCAAAATAGAATCATACAACTGGAAGGGACCTCAAGAGGTCATCTAGTCCAGTCCCCTGCACTCAAGGCAGGACTAAGTTATTAAATAGTTCTGTTTCACCTCAAATCCCCTTTGGGGAAACCTCTGCCAATTCTAGAATTGTGGCCGGAGCTCTAGTAGAATACCAGCAGTTTTTGCATTCTCTTTTGGAAAGGCCATGTCCCAGGGCTGCCTATGCCATCTCTTTTTGGTGTCTAAGTGAAGGACTTCAGTTTCCCAGGCTGTCTGTCTGTCTTTTAGAAACATTTCTTGTTAGGCAAATTTAAATCTGAAAAGTATGAATTTTAGTCAATGAGGGCAAAATGTAACTTTACTCTTTCTCTTTTCCTTGTTACATCTTTTTGCATTGTTTAATTTGACTTTGTAAACTTTAGTTTCTTAGTATGCCTTTCACTATTAAATATATTCTTGGTAGTAAATCAAGGAACTTGGCTAGGTATAAAAAGTATTAAAAATAAACAAATAAATGGTAAACAAATGCTTGCTTTTAGTGGGTGGGATGACCTCTGTAGGTGTCTTCTCTTTGATTACAACCTTAAGTTGTAACATTATTCCCAGTGAGCCCAGAACTATGCCAGTTAATGGAAAAAAGTGTTCAGTCAATAATAAGAGGCTGTTTTCAGTCACTGATCTTAGCCAAAGTGTCCCATAATATATTATCTCAATTCCAAATTTTTAGGTTATGGAGAGAAAAATGAGAAGAGGTGGTGGAATTACACCATGCAATCAAAGAACAAAAGCTTCCGCTGCCAAAAGAAGAGAGACAACAGTGGAGCAGTTAGATTTGTTTTCAACAAAGAACTTGACACAACTGAGCTAATTATAAAAGTATGTTGAAAAGATAATGGCAAATGAGTAATGCCAAGATTATTCCGGTTTAAATAAATAAATAAAATCCATCTGCATTATTAGACATAGGAAAAATTGAATTCTACAAAATGTCCAAAGATTGTGCTTCAACATTAACAAATGCTCTAATAATATTGAAGTACGGGTAAGAGTGAATGATGTAAAAACATTGCGCAGAATTGCAATGGTCATGGAAAGGCAGATAAAGCAGGAGATGGACAGTCGAAAAGTGTCGAACCACCCCATCTTAGGTTGAGCACATAACTAATAGCAGAATTTGGCTAATAAGGATTTTGTTGCATGTATTCAAAATATTCTGCTAAGCTATCTCTGGTCTACTTAGTAGATGTAAACGTGTGAAAAAGACACCTCCCTGAGCAACATAAGTTACATTGACCTAAGCGCTGTCCACACTGGCGCTATGTCTGCTGGAGAGCTTCTCCTGCCGACATAGTTTTGCCTCTCATGGAGGTGGAGTAATTATGCTGATGGGAGAGCACTTGCCCATCAGCACAGTGCATCTTCACCAGACTTGCTACAGTGGTGCAGCTGTGCAGTTGTAGTGCTGTAGTGTAGACTCGTGCTTAGTAGCAGAACTAACTAGGATGGTATAATCCAAAGGCAGATTCCTGATGTAGGAAAGAGCAGGGAGTGTCAGTGAACTAGTTCCAGCTCCCTAATTCTTTTGCTTATTTCTAGCTCACAGACAGCTATGAGAGCTACCATTGGTGTGTGGGCCTTCCATCGAGCCTGCACCAGTGGAGGATAGAGGTAGGGGAGCTCTGCTGTGCTTTATCCTTAGCCATGACTTACCCTCTGCACTAAGAGAGTGCTGGGTCAGCAGTGGGGCTTGGAGCACAAATAGGTTGTTTCCTTGTGCCAAAGGAATAATCTGCTAGCTATTTGCAGCCGGTTTCGACCCCTTTTCACTGCCTGAGTGTCACTAAGGGGCTGGATCTTGTTGGAGAATCCAGCTCTTTATATTTATCTGAATATTATGATATGGAGACCAAAACTGATTAGTAGGTGGACAGCACAGCAACACACCAAAGGAGAGAGTAGATACCATGAGTAAACAGTGCTTATCAGACATAAGCAGGGGTAACAGAAACACATAAGTACAGAATGGTATTCTTCAAATATTGCTGTTTTCTAAGGGATCCAAACTTCCATTTATATAAAAGTTCCTGTCCTTTCTGGTTGCAGAGAATAGCTGCAATGCTGCATTCATGCTGCAATGCTGTCTTATTTGCTCTGCAGCCAGATATGCTAAAACTAACATAGTAGCAAAAAGGATGTAAATTTTGAACAACTCCCCTCATCTAAATGATGTATTGAAAAATTCCATTTTGACCATTGATTGTAATGTTTGTACTTCTAGGTCAGTTTGTCCATGTCTAAAGCACTTCAGCGCTGCTCATTGGAATGACATACTTATTTTAAAGTGTTTTTATTGCACTCTAGGCATATACAAAGCAAAAGGATACAAAATAGGAAAGTCAAATCAAAAATCAAATTGTCATCTACACATCATCTGCATTAATAACATTGCCAACTTTTGTTTAACACACACGGGAGCCTAGTGTGAAATTACCAAGAAAAGATAGTAAATTGTGCATATGATTTCAATCTGTGTCTTACAGAATATAAAAATAAAAGAATTAGCTTCTTGCATGTACTGTTGGCGTTCATGCCAACTAGTGAAAATACTACAAGTGAGATTTACAATTAAAGAAAAGTGTGTACAGCAAGGGAGAAATATGCTGGTTGGAACGGGCATGGCAAGTAAAGAGAATAAACCTTAAGGTAAGCAAGAGAGAAAATGTTCTGAATTGTTGTAGGAGGCAAGCTAAAGTCAAATCAGTGCTCTTCTCAGAGCTGGACTAAGGCAATCTGGCAAGTGCGCCGTTTCTTTCACCAAGCGCCGGAGCAGCCTGGTCTGAGGCCTCCACACCAAGCTCAATTTTTTCCTCTCCCCGTTGCCGGGGTTCCGCTCTGTGGTCCCGGCCGGCTGGCCTGACGCCCCCGCTCCGCCGCCATGAAGCTCGTGAGGTTTCTAATGAAATTGAGTCATGAGACTGTGACCATTGAACTGAAGAATGGAACACAGGTGCATGGAACAATCACTGGAGTGGATGTCAGTATGAATACGCATCTTAAAGCTGTGAAAATGACACTGAAGAACAGAGAGCCTGTACAGTTGGAGACATTGAGTATTCGGGGAAATAATATTCGATACTTCATTCTGCCAGACAGTTTGCCTCTGGATATCTTGCTAGTGGATGTTGAACCAAAAGTCAAATCCAAGAAAAGGGAAGCAGTTGCAGGAAGAGGCCATGGCAGAGGTCGGGGCAGAGGCCGTGGCCGTGGCAGAGGAAGAGGGGGACCTAGGCGATAACTTCTCTCACACCACAGATACATGTTACAAAATTCTAAGCAGTCTGATATTTTTTGTACAGGTTTTGTTTACAATGTCAATTTTTAATAAACACAAATGCGCACGCATACACACATCTCCCAAGCCCAGGGCCCTCACCAGCACAAGTCTGTGCATAGTCTTGGGGTGGTGGCAGCAACCTGGACTCCTCTACTTATAGCTCTTTGTTGGGATGGCAGGAAGTCTCCATGTATACAGACCCTACAGCTGGAATGGCAGGGGCTGAGGCTTCCCTTCTCAGACCTCAGACCACCCAAATTGAAGTAGCAGTGCACTGAGGCCCTGGCTAAACTAACTGCAGCTTCCTTTCTGGCTGCTTGAAGAGTAGCAGCTGCTCTAAAATGCCATGGTGTTTGCTGGACCCCCAAACTCCTGACTACATGAAGATCATCAACAGCAGTCTACCCCCATTCCAGGTGTTCACCGGAGCCCCTGTGTGGACCTTTTGTGGTGCAGACTCTACTCTCTGTTCTAGGCTGTATGTAATGATGTTGCCGATGGTTTTGAAATGAAACACAGAAGCCAGCTGCCTCAACCCTGGAGGATGCCTCACGTCCTGCCACCAACTCCAGGGGGCTCCCCAATATGCTTCTGAGGCATCGGGGACAGCCTGGAAAGTCTCCCGGAGTCAGGGAGTTCCTCACTGCACAGCAAGGGTCTAGAAGTCCTGAGAACTGTGGCTCTAACTGAGGATCACAGGGTTGCCAGACTTCTGGCTGTGCAGCAGGGAGCCTGGAAACCCTGAGTGCCTTGTCCTGAGCCCTGGTTTTCAGGGTTTTAATGCCTCCTGCTGTGGAGCTGGGATCTTAGACCCTGCTAGAGCCAGGGCTCAATGGGAGGAAGCTGAAAGCCCCCACTTCTGAGGCAGTCTGCAAAGCCACAGACCATGGGAGCCAAGGCTCCCCCAGCAACCTCTGAGGCGAGGGGGCAGGAAGCCAGGGAGGTCCAATGGAAACCTGCCCATTTTTCATGGAAGTTTGGTGAAAAAGATAATGCTTCTGCGAAACATTTTGGTTTTGATGACTTGGAATTTTCTGACAAATGTTTCTTTGGAAAATTCTTGACCAGCTCTAGTTTTATCCCATATTGACAACTCTCTGAATTAACTAGTCAATGATCAAACTGCATCCATAATTAAGTTAAGTAGGGACAATACTTTTTGCCTTGTAGAATTCCTTATGGTCTACTTTGTTCTCATATTTCAGGTGTTCCCTTAGCTGTATTCTTCATAAATATCCTACAAAACTAGTGATGAAGTGAGATTTTTATTTGAATGTTCCAGAGAGTTTGAGAGTTTCAGGGAAAAAATTCTGAAGAATTTGCCAGAGCTTTCCACATATTTCCATTCTCCTGGCCAACTTTTATTTAAAACATTTATGATTTGAATCCTGAGGACCTGAGAGGTCATTCCCTCCCTCTGTCAACTGTCTCACTATGGTCCTTCAGCCTTGAAAATTCATCTATCCTGGGAAAGGGGAGTATCTATTTTATGGGCACTCAGCATTCTGTGACATTCACTCTGCAGGACCAGAATCCTCTGTAAGGTTGGCAGAATGTAGAGGCTGCAGGATTGTAACACTCCCTACATTCGAACCCTCAGGGTGAAATCCTGACTTCAGTTAAATCAATGGGAGTTCTATTCTTGACTGGATTTGTGGCAGGGTTTCACCGCGGGATATCCCCAGTGGAAGGCTCCCAGTGCTGAAATCATCTTCCTCTGTCTCATGGCATATTGGTCTGTTAGCTTCAAGCAGGGCATAAGGGGATTTGGAGTGTGTCTGTGGGGGAGAGTAGGAGTCCTGCAGGGAAAACACTAAGAACAGCCAAGCTTGGGAAATGAGCTTAGGCTATATTTTGTTGGTTGTTGTTAAAATCACCAAGAAAGCCAAACCAAAGGAAGGAGGACGCTAAGTTTGGACCCTATTTTGTGTATGCATCATTAGGATCAGGGTGAGAATACCACCTGCTTGTAGCTATATTCTCTTTCAGCTGTACCTCGTTAAATTTGTATGTGTTACCTGGCCTTAAAATACAAACCCAAACTAGGAATTGAGCAGTTCTGGATAAGGCCCCACCTGTCTTCCTTATCCTGCAGATTTCTGTAGATATTTTCTGAAATTCACTACCATCTTCATGTTGGTTTGTTATATTGTTCACTGTACTGTGCACTCAGACAAGCACAATAAGAGGTATTAGACCTGGGAATGGAAGGGAAGATAAAGATAGCCTTCTCATTCTATAAGAAGTAGGAGTTAAAGCAATGACGAAGAAATAAAGACTGATTCAGAAAGATAACACTGTAGCTTACATCATGGAGGACAAGAGAGTGCCTTAGAGGTAAAAGAACTGACACAGTTTCACAGCATGCACTAGTGAGAGATGAGAATCCAAGGGAAACATCATGGCATGTGAGAAACAAGCTTTCATTGATCACCACATGCCATGATAGCACTGTCTAGGAAACCATTAACAATGGTGAGAAAAGAATACAATATTTGACAACTATTGTTTTGTTTTAAGAAGTACACATTAAAAATACATCTAAAATACAAGACACAAAGAAGCTACATAATGTTGTTAAACTTCTTGTATCTCCTGTGTGCTTTTGAAGAAAACATGCAAATCCGTAGGTTTTGAATTTCCAAGTTTAACTCATCACTTTTCTTTGTTTTTTTTAAATCTATGCAAAACTATTAAGTTGCTGAAGCCCAAAATAGAAGACAGAGCTTTATAAATATTTTGCATATTTTTGTTTAATTTGTTGAAAATAATACAAAACATGCTCACAGTTGGCATCCAAAATGAAAATATTAGGAATCCCAGTCCCTTGATGCATTATGGTTTTCATCAGTAAGGTGTGGTGTGTTTTTTTTTTAAGCTCAGTATAGCATTAACAACAGCTACTTCATTGTACCTTATGTACAATGAAGGTAAACTCAGCCACAATGTGTTAGTTTCGACAAACATTCCAAAGTATGATCACTCTGTGTGTATGCAGCAAAAAGAAAAGAAAGTAAAATTTTAATATAATTAACAATATTTGATTTGGAAATGTATTCCCCCCCCCACACACACACACTGAATTTGAGTGTGAGATCAAAGTGTGCATAGGGGCTTTTAGCTCTAAAACATCACCCTTTCATGTTCTAATACATGAGGGTTCTAATACATGGAGAGCTTTAAGTGGAGAAAATATGCAGTCCATGTAAAAGGTTTGATAGTACTATATAGCCACCAAAAGCTTAAATGTGCTTGACTGTTTTTATGGAAGTCAATAAATTAGTCTTTCCTTTACCTTTGACAGGTGAGAAGCAGTTCTTGCATGACCGGTGGCTATCACCATACATCTGCTACCACACAGGTGAGACTTTCAGCTTCAAAATGATGACTGGTTAGAAAAACAAGATGTCTTTCCTGGTTATAAATTTAACTCTTCTATGATTAGCCTGGGCCAATTAGGACACCCCTGGGGTTCAGACTATGTCTCAAGTACAAGCTGAAAGCCTGATTAGCTGAGGTCTCTTGATACTTGTTCTTGGTAGTAAATGCTGGCACATATAGTATTGATTTTCATTTAGATATCTTAATGTTTCCAGACAATCCTAGCAGATGTGAGCTGAACTCAGATCTACGAGAGAGCTGGGCTGCAATCTGCAAGCATTTTTCTTGCCATTTTGTTTCATTTTTCCTAAACTTAACTGATTTGGAATCAGGAGATATAAATGAAAAATGCAGAGTTTGCCTATCAATCATGGCATGTACAAACATTGCTACTGCCCTTTTCTAACATCCTATTACCACTGGGTAGTTGGCTAGTCAAACAGGAATAAAAATTACACTGCAAACATCATAAGTTAGGCTTGATTTGTTGAGCAAGAAGCCTGACAATTCTGTAAGAGTTATATACCTCAGCCTCGCTGAAAATCAGCCTTGTTATGGCTCTGGTACGTCTATAAAGATTGTTCATTTCATATAAAACAGCTACCTGCACTGAAAGGCCTGAAAGGAAGAATGATGCTGGTTATAAATATAGAGGAAAATCTATTTGTCTGCCCCTTCGTGCTGTTAGCAAGTCACACGATGCAGCCCTTATGCTGTTCCTAGGCAGCAGGGGGAGTTTTCCATGGCCACCTTTTGCTTTCATCTTCTGGCCTGGACTGAAGCACATCATCTCTCTTTGTCACATGAGATAAAGCAATGAAGTGTGACCAGTGCCACTGCATTGCACTCTGCCCACCAGGAGCACGTTAATGATAATGAAAAACTATACTGCACCACATTTAAACTAAATGTGAGCGTAAGGCTGTCTGTCGGCAGACTGGTATAACAGTTAATGTCATAAAAGATAAATAGAAATTATTAGAATTGGTTTGGAAGGGATTTTTTTTATAGAGCAGGGTTGTATTCCTTTAAAGATACATTATCAGACTGTTAAATCTAATTTCAGGCTACTGGGCAATTAAAATGATTAACACTCTTTACTCATATAGTTCAATTCATTAAAGTTTAAACCCCCTTTACACACTATTTATGTTGAAAATAGAGAAATAACATGTGAAAATGTCTTGGATCATTAATCATTCAAATTTGCTTTATAACCACTTTTGAAAAATCTTAAAACCATAGTGTGTATTTACAAACCTCAAAGGCATGCTTGAAAGAAAGAACAAAATTATTTCAACCCCCACTGCATCTGACAGACCTTTTGTAGCTCCCAGACCCTTTCCTGTGTTTGCAAAGAAAACCACCCAGAAAATTCCCCCAAAAGATTGTTTAGGAAGCTATTCCTCCCAGGGGCTTGTCTACTTCTTAGCTGTCTTCATCTGGGGGCTTATTTTTTTCTTGGTACTCAGTGATTTAGGCATGGAGTTCCCATTAAAGATAATAGGAGCTCCAAGTATAAATCCTTGTGCACTGAAATGAAAATATATTCTGGGTATGGCACTTAGTTTTCAAGTGTGTCACATGGAATTTAGTATTATCTACTGACAAACCAGTTTATTAGATGGATATAAGAAGAGATCTTCAGGCTAGTAAATGCTGCCATTAGTTAGAGGTAAAACACCCACTACCCTTCTGTGTTGGCATTTGCAACAACCTCCAAAACACAGTGGGAACATAATCATGAAAGTCAGTATACAGTATGTGACAAGAAAATTAAAACCATGTATTAATGCTGGTCTTTTGAAAATATTCACTCTAAAGAAATCCAACTTTTTTAAAAAGGGGTTAAAACATTTAATTCAGATCTTCATTACCTATTGAAAAGATCTGTATCAATATTTTTTAAGAAACAAATACTACAAATCAGTGTGCTCTCCTGTCCTAGGGCTAGCTGAAAACACTCTGGAATGTAGTTGCATTTAATGAGATGCCCGATGGTTTGACACACCTATCCTTGTCAATGGTCGACCCTGTGGCCATAACTCACTGGGCTGTGAACCCGGTGAGATTCCACCAGTCAAGCAGGTAAATATTTGGATGTGTGTGTGGTTTAAAGCACATGTAAATGCTATAGGAAGCAATCCTTGTGGTTCAATAGGTGGCGCTCTTCCCTCTGATCATGACTGAATGATCTGTTTCTCTGTCTCCTTGTTAGGTATGCTGCTGGAGGCATCATCTTTCAGATGAGGTGTAAAACAGAGATCCTGAACAAATGTGGTCATTTGTTCACTTGGCACACTTTGTAAGAGTTAAGGTAATTACAATCTGCCAGCCTAAATTCCTCCTGCAGTTCTAGCTGGTGAAGGTTTGCTTCACGTCTTGTTCTAAAAAGCCATGTGATTTTGCTCTGTGTTGTCAAACATGCAGAGGTAGCTACATTTCACTGGTTGGTGGTGGGATCCTCGTGGAAGCTTTGTAATTGTAACGTGTTTTAGGACTCTTCACTTTGAAAATGTTATTTGCAGTAAATGTAAGATGGTTATTAAGTGGGCATTCTGTTTAAAAAGCAGGTGTCTAGTCGTGTGTCCTGTCTTCCTTCCAGTCAGGCCTAGAATATGAAAGGTCAACTAGCATTAGGGGATCCAAACAGCAGTACTGAAGGGAGGTAATATTTTACCCATCCTATTTGCCATTTTCCCTCTTTATTCCATTACTCCTATCCTCCATGTAAGGCATAAGAACTGGCTCACTGTTCAGATATTTTTACAGTCCCATGTATAGTATCTGATGCAGTTCTAACCCTACACAGTAAAGGAAACTGTCAGCCTCTATCAATGAGGATGTTTCTAATGCTCCTCCATCACTCACTTCAGCCTTTCCCCCAAGAGACTGACAGTTGTATCATCTCTGCGATACTCTAAGCTTCTGCTGACTTAGGGAACGGAAATCCCAAAGGTAGTCTTGAATTTAGTGGCAATATATAGTGCTTCAAGCCAGTCCACCAAGCGAGATGTGTAGAAATGTTATTTAGTTTAGATATGGGGGGGGGGGGGGCTGTTCATTCAATTTCAGTCAGTCAGTAAGTAAAAAACAACCCACCCCCTATCAAACTCTCTCTCTGAACTCACACTTTTTTCACCCACCCATAGTGGTGGTGGGGGGGAGGCGGGGAAGATCCCCTTAACTTTAGTGTCTTAGGAATGGTGAGCCAAGACTTTCACATGGCTCCTCCAATATCAGGCACCCAACTCCTCTCATCCATGGCTTTCCAGGATGCCTTCAGCAGCATCTTGGAGGTCCAGCTGTTGTCACTGGTCCAGCCCCCTTCCCACCTGTGATCTTTCTGGTGGTGAATTTGAGCAGGGCAGAGAAAATCTGAAAGTGGCTTTCTCCTTCATACTGTAGTAGAGAGAACAGGAAATACTCATGCCACACTGCTTTGTTGACCAGAACTTACCCACCATCTTGATGAGGGGAATTTTGCGGCAGGGTTTTATGATACAGTTTTGAGTCTTAAGTTGACTTAGCTGGGATTGCTCTCATTGTATTGGTTCCGATTCCCTGAGTGGCTTTACCTAATCCTTGTGCTTGAGGGGATTGTTGGAGGGTTTTCTCTGAGGGGAGAAGCTGTAGTTGAGATGTTCTCTCTTAATCAGTAAAACATCGTGGGCCAAATGATGTCCCCAGCACACCCTGCAAACCTCTCTGACATCGGTGCAAGACAGAATTTGGCCCAGAGTGTGTGCTTTTTCCATTTTCTAATAATCACAATAATAATTGTACAACCTGGGAATGCTTGGTTTTGGGTTTTTTTCAGTCTGTGTACCTGGGAAATTTTTTTCTTCAAGTTCGTGATACTTCTTGAGGCTCCCATTGATTCTGATTATTTACAGTTTTACAAGGGGAATACAGGCAGCCCATTCTGTGAGAAAGATCAGAAGTGCCTGCATTCCTCAAGGCTATTGCCTTCTTTAATTCTTCAGTTTAGAGTCAGTGAACTGATTGCATTTTTCTCCATTTGACACTTTATATTTCACATTTCTTCATCACATTATACTGTAGCATATTCTATTTTAAGGACAGCTTCCATTTGAGAATGTGGCCTGTCATGTCTTGACCATTATTGCAGATCTGATGTTGGTGACTTAATCTTGCTTCATAATAACTTTAGGCCACTGCCCTATTTAACCCTATTTTGACTGGCTAGCTAGAGAATTGGATGGAGATAATTACCTTGTTTAATCCACTTTATTTACCCAGTGGAGGAAGTAACTGCATTTTCCTTTTTAGACATTATTTTATATTTCATGTCTAATCATCACATACAGTGACTTGAGGACAGTTGCCCTTAGCATAGTAGAATGGATATTCCATCCTTACAGGCTTAAAGGGAGATTTTCCAACTGTGTACCTTGTACATGAGATCTGCAAATGTAACTACTGTGACTGCACTTGCAAATAGACAGAAATCATGACTGTATGTGCAAACTAGGCATGCAGTTTTGCGCACATCTTTGAAAATCTGGCCATTAAGTGGACACATTTTAACCAAGGCGGGAAAGGATCCTGGGGACAGGAGATGTTTATACTCATCTCATTGCTCTGATTCATCTGATCCTGGGGACAGGAGATGTTTATACTCATCTCATTGCTCTGATTCACTGGAAAATTAGATGGTTGATTAGATTATCACTTAAAATGGCACACACAGACGTTACCACTGTCAAACCTGGATTGAACTCCTGATTCCAAATAGTTTAATGAAAAAGGCCAATCTCTTGCTTCTTCCATTAGCAAATATACTACACAGTGTACATTTCCAGTGACTAAAGTTTCTGCTGTGGACTTTGTACATGAAAACTTGGGTGATGTTAGATTAAAGTCTCCAGTAATTTAATAATTTCTTTGTAAATATACGCTTGTTTTCTGTTGCAGCTGGCATCAGTCTAAAGGAATCAGTAAAATAGGATGATTTCAGCTCATATAAATAATTAGCAGCCTTCTCCTATTAGAAATGCCTTTCTTCTGGAAAAGGCAGTTGTCCCACATTAATGATTTCTAATCAAAAGCACTAAATCCCATATGGTATTTTTTAACACATTTGAGGACCCCCATTAAGACAGAGTTCGAAATGTACTAGAAACCAACTTAATTGTTGTTCAACATTCATGAAAATATATAGAGACTATACTGACTATAGAGACTTGTGTTCTCCTAGCTACTCTGCATTAGTTTTGCAGTATCGGGGCCCATTTTTTCCCCCTAATAGACTGCTTTTTGTGAGATGGCTGTCACGTTACCATAATAAAGGTCTTTTTCCCCACTCTCCCTCTCAAACATAAAGAACATCAGAAACCTTTCCTGAGGAATAAATAGAAATCGAAAGAGGAGTGTCCCGGAAAACCAGTGAATGCTGGAGGAGGAAGCCCTACAATACTTCAGAGAAAAGAAATATAGGAGATTAATATGAACCTTACATAGGTGAATCTTAGCTGAAAAGACGACTTCAGTCAGTAGTCACAGTCATGTCCTGATGACGTTAAAGATATTATTGCTTCTCTTTACCATTTGTATCAATGGTATCTACTTACTGTGAGTCATTGCCACTTGATGTGTAAATATCATGTTGGCTGGAAAGCAAATGTGAATTGCTGCTGTCAGTAGGGTACATTATCTAAAGTCACTCATGTTGTGCAGACCGTTGTCTACCTAAGCACAACAAACATTGCATTTCAGGTTTAATTCTAAATTGTTGCCAGTTTCAACCACAGCTTTCAGCACAGGTTAGCATGTATAATTAAAAAACAAAAACAAAAACCCCAAAACAAAACAAATCCTTGATATCTTCCATAATTCACATTTTTTTTGTACTGGGGAGAATAAGAAACACATCATGCTGTTAAAGACAACATACAGTAGTTTAGTTTGCAAATGTGGCCTGCAATTTACAAGGTAAATGAATAGATTAGTATGTGTCCCAGAATTTCATATGTGAGAGCTGCCCATAATGGCAAATTTAGCATAATAAAAAAATGAAAATGACAAGAATTTTATTTCTGCATAGCACAATTCAGTGTTTGGGGGAAAAGTGAGGCAAAAATATAGTTCCTATCCTGGTCCTATGGTTCAACCACTCTCCTCAGCAAGAAAAATCCTTGCTCAAAGGGGTTGTTCAGAATTGCTTAGTCATTTAATTAAATCAAACCAACTTGTTCTTCTAATTTTTTCATGTATGTTTTATCACAGAGCAATGGGACAAATTCCCACTGAGGTAAGGGGCCACTGCTCTAGTGCATTTGACAGCATTGTGTCCTCTATGGTCCATGGTGAATTTGGCCCAGTGTCTTGGGCTGACTGCTTTTAATTAAAACTAAACATACGGAACAAAGAATGGATGTTCGGTCTACAACTCCCAGATAGTAGCACCTACCTCAATGAATAGCTCAGCACATCTGGGAGTTGCATTTCACCCTTAGGCTGCTACCATTTCTCATAGAGTCATCACCAAATGAATATTGCAGGAGGATAACTGTTGCTACCTGAGCAGCTAGAAAGTTTCCATACTTTAATTAGAACATGTTCACATGGAAAAGAGGATCCAAACACATCCGGCTTCCTTTCTTTAGTAAACCTAAAATTCCCTTCTGACCCTGCAGAGCTTTGCACTGAGGTGTGGCAATAACATTATTCAAATGATATTTTGTCATTTGCTGAATGTTAATCTGTCAAAGTGCTATCTTTGCTGCTTTAATTTGAGACATGATGACATGCACTACTGCCCCAGTTGTTGGGGGTTAGTTTTATGTTCTCTTCATGCCAGACAGGATTCTTTCCAATAGCACCATATGTCAAAAACTCCAACCAATTCCAGTCATGTACCCACACTGTACAGCTGTCACAGCTATAATTATTAAAACTAAAGCCCAGAGAAGTTTTTAGTTTTGGAAATGCTCTGGTCTCCTTAGATCTTTACTACTGATGTTATAGCTGATTAGGACCCTGCTAGCCTTCTGTTGGTCTCTTGAAAACTGCTGTAATTCTCATTCATCATGGAAGCTAACCAGCTGCTCCGGAGCCATCCCCTCAAAATGTGTTACTTGATGTTATGCTTTCCTGTTGTCCTGACCTTGGATGTTCAAACAAAGGACACTTATTATATTGGAATTACTTATTATATAGGATCCTGCTAACTACTTTCTGCACACAAAAATGAAAACATCATTTATGTACCTGATGTCACTGAAGAGGCTGCTATTAATCTGCCCACTTTTCTTAGTCATCCTGCTATAGTCTTATTGTCATTTCAGCACAGATAGTGAGAGTATGACCTCTTCGAATGCTCTTATATCAGTCAATCATTGTACTTTTAGCATGAATGTCTGTCTTGTTGCTTAGCAGTCTGAAGCAACCCCTGTAATCTGAGTTTGGAGTCCTTACATCCACTTTTGTCGTTCTTATCCTAAGGTAATAAAACTGAATACCTTCTGATTCACACTGAAACTGAGTAGGAAGTTGAGCTATTTGTTTTCCATTAAAATCTCCAAGTTGAAGCTTTGTGATTTCCAGGTGTTTTATACATTTTAACCTGTTTGACAGCCCCTGCTAAAGTTTATTGCAGTACGTAGCAGATCTGAGCAGTACACAGAGCTGGGCCTTTTCAAACTACAGGTTTGCATTTTATACCTAATCCCTTCTTGATCCATTATAGCTCATTAAGTAGATAGTAACTACTTTTGAACCCAATACAGTGTTTTCAGAAACCTGTCCCTCCCTGTTGTTTATTTATTTTCTTTTGATTTAGAATGATACAAAGTACTCATGCACAGGTTGTAAGTGCTTAGTCAATGATTTTATATTACAAAACCAAAAGCACAATTTAACCAGCTCATTTCATTGACCAAGCAGCAACTCTTAAGAACAACCATACTAGGTCTGACCAAAGGTCCATCTAGCGCAGTATCTTGTCTTCCGACAGTGGCCAATGCCATGTGCTTCAGTGGGAATGAACAGAAAAGGTAATTATCAACCAATCCATCCCCTGTCGCCCATTTCCAGCTTCTGGCAAAACAGAGGCTTGGGACACCATCCTGGCCCATCCTGGCTAATAGCCATTGATGGACCTATCTTCCAGAAAATTATCTAGTTCTTTTTTGAACCCTGTTACAGTCTTGACCTTCACAACATCCTCTGGCCAGGAGTTCCACAGGATGACTGTGTGTTGTGTGAAGAAATACTTCCTTTTGTTTCTTTTAAACCTGCTACCTATTAATTTGCTAATAATTAATTTGGTGACCCCTAGTTCTTGTGTTATGAGAAGGAGTAAATAACACTTCCTTATTTACTTTCTCCACACCAGTCATGATTTTATAGGCCATTATCAAACTCCCCTTAGTTGTCTCTTTTCTAAACTGCAAAGTCCCAGTCTTATTAATCTCTCCTCATATGGAAGCTTTTCCATATACTAATCATTTTTGTTGCCCTTTTCTGTATCTTTTCCAATTCCCATATATCTTTTTTGAGATGGGGTGACCAGATCTGCGCACAGTATTCAAGATGTGGACCTAACATGGATTTATCTAGAGGCAATACGATATTTTCTGTCGTCTTATCTGTCCCTTTCCTAATGATTCCAACATTCTGTTTGCTTTTTTGACTGCCGCTGCACATTGAGTGGATATTCTCAGAGAGCTATCCACAATGATTCCAAGATCTCTTTCTTGAATGGTAGCAGCTAATTTAGACCCCCTTATTTTATATGTATAATTGGGATTATGTTTTCCCATGTGCATTATTATGCATTCATCATCACTAAATTTCATCTGCCATTTTGTTGCCTGGTCACCCAGTTTTATGAGGTCCCTTTGTAGCTCTTCACAGCCTGCTTTGGACTTAACTATCTTGAGTAGTTTTGTATCATCTGCAAATTTTGCCACCTCACTTTGTACTCCTTTTTCCAGATCATTTATGAGCCACCTCACTTTTTCTAGGTGAAATACTTTCAGGGCGATATATTGGTCTTTACTTCAATTCCTTTATCTCCTTTCAAAGGCCAGTTGAAACTCAGGGCCCTATAGAATCCTGTGGAAGTTGATATATTTTGTTTGTTATGGTTGGTTGGGTGGTGGTGGTGGAATCCCTAGCACAATTTTGTAGCATCTCTAGTGCTTTATGGGCTTCCTTTGGGCAATCTTCCCACAAGTTCTGGACATCTTCTTTCCCTGGCACATTTTCATGGTGCAACTTGAAATGATCTAAGTAGGGACTGTAAAAGAGCCATTTTTGGTATTTCTTGCATCACTTCTGTTTTCCTTCTATCTCTGTTTGTGATGTGTGACTAGTTGTTACTTCTCTCCAAACTCAGTCTGTTGCTTGAATAAGATTCTGTACAGTATATACTTTTTTTTTAAGTGAAAGGTGAAGGAAGCAGCAGTGTGTAAAGCTATAAACAGAGGTTTTTTATATTTCATCTAATGGAATATTTCTTAAGCAAGCCACAGGGGCTGTCTTAGATCTAGTTGAGAGTGCTTTTAATACTGATGGCACAGATACCACAGCTAATTCATAACAAGTTTGACTGAAGTTGTATACATTTGGATATTCTCGGTGATATGAATACTAAGTCCTGTACCCTCATAATATGCAAAAATAACTGGGGAATTTTCTGATCTCCTTAGATCTATGTAAGCAATACCTAAGTGCCCACTTTGGGTCTACCATATGTAAACTAGCTTGCCCAGGGTGGACTATGGTGCTTTAAGGAGGCAGATGTTTTGGTTTAAATATTCATTTATATATGTATTGGAGCAGGGACTGGAACCCAGGTGTCCCCGTCCCAGGTGATTCCCCCAACCACCAGGCAATTAGTCATTCTCTCTCTCTCTCTCTGCTGTGCCCCAGTGACTGTTTCAATGTTTATACAAAGTGGCACAGCTTTAACAGGAGAGAATAAGCGAAACCCACTCCAGAATACCCTAGCCTAGTTCATCTGCAATGTGGGACACCCATGCTCAAGTCCCTGTTCTGAATCAGGCAGAGTGAGGACTTGAACATGGGACTACCACATGCCAGGTGAGTGCTCTAACAATGGGTTATTGAGTAACAGGTGGCATCACCACCCCTCACTGACTTTGTGCCTAAGTCCCCTTGTGAATCTAGCCTGAAGAAATGTTTTTGGCTGAAACTGTTCGGCAAATTTAGAAATAGACCCAAAACTGCATTTTTCAGCAAATAAGCTATTTGTCTGAAAAATGTTGGTGTAGTTCAAAGCCATGGTAGAAAGAAACTCCTGGGTGCAGGACCACTTTATCCTTATGGAATATGGTGAATGGGAGATCTTCCATAAGCACCTTTAGCTCACTTTTTGCATGCTGTTGCCAAAACAAATGTAATCTTAATAGACAAAAGTTATTAAAAAATCCCCCTACAGTGGTTCAAATGGAGTGTTCACCAGCCTGGTAAATATCATACTGAGATCCTCAGTGGGATGCAGGGCTTGCACTTGCGTGTAAGTCTGCAGAACTTTTCTGAAAACTCCTAATAATTAGATTTGGGAAAGAGGGGTTTGGTGGATGTCTGGTGTGTGCACAGTACTTTACATGTATCACATTTTGTGTCTTTTATTGATGGGATAGGCACTCAGAATAGGAAGGGCAGCTATAGATGTTTTTTATAAATGTGAACTAAATCAATCATGAAAAGAATGGTTTGTTAAGTTCTAACCTGGTTTACATGGGCCAATTCATTGTAGGCAATTGTGTTGCACAGGTCTCACTGAGGACAATGGAATTGCATTGGTGTAAATGAGGGTCTGATTTGACTTGCTAAAGCACCTTTATTACTATTAATGGAGTAGGGAAGAACTCAGCATCTGACTCTGAAATCCAAAGCTACTTGCAAGACTGGCACTTGAAGAAAATAATCTTATTTCTACTGAGCATATTTGATCTGGAAATTATCGAGAGATGGTAAACATGGAACCCCAGAATGCCATTTTTAGTCATTTTTTGAAGTAAAACCACACTTTAAAGGAATATGGTGATACTGATATACTGTGGCAGATTTTTAAATGTTGATAATTGATGGATTGATATGACAGTGCGTTGGTAAGCAAATGTATTATTTTAATTTGAATATTATTTTCTTTTTAGCTATGTTTTATTTCTTTAAGTCATAACATACTTATAGATAAAAACTCCAAAAGGCTATGATTCATAAATATCAGTGATTTTAACTGACAGCATGGTACAAGAAGTCTGCTAGGTTGACTTGGCTAGGAAAAGCAAACTCTACTTTTACCATTATTGCCATTTTTACTGTTTATTACAATACTGTATGTTAAATTTACAGTATTGAATCATCACTTGTGTATAACGTGTAGCAATAACTAATTATTTGTGATAACTATTAGTACAGTAAATACAACTTATCTGTATTATAAAAGTGGCATTAATAAACAGACTTCGATAAATGCCAAATATATAACATGATTATTCTAAAGCAGTCTAAAAATATGATGTATTGTAGCTAAAGACACTCACAAATGCATGTCTGTGTGGAGGGGGGAAAGGAGGACTGGTTTGTACTTAGAATGTTTTTTGATGCATAAATAGAAGCATTAAATAATTTTGAATACCTTGTTTCCTAAAAAAGATTAGTAGTGCTTCTCTAAGTGCTAAATTGTATAAGAGTTATTGTTCACACTAGTCTTCATACCGTATTATTCCATGTAGCTTTAAATAACCAAGTCCAAATTATGCTCAGCAAGCTGTTGGGAAATCTTGGGGAAAGCTGAGAACTGAAGAGCCGATTTGTGCCCTGACTTACATTCTGTGCAACCCCAATGATTTCAGGCTGGCTGCCCAGGGCAGCACAGAATTTAACTTGGAATGTTTAGTTTTGATTTAACCTGGTTTAGCATCGCATTCCACTGTAAAGCAATGACGTGCCTAGACAGTTTATAAAAAGGAGCTCTCCGCTACCCAATTTCTTCTGTTCTTCCTCTTGTTTTTTGCATGCTGAGTGAAAGCAGTTTTGTCTATGCTTAGTGTCTCAAATTTAACTTGAAACATGTACTTAAAAAAAAGATCCTGCACATTCAGTTACCAAAACTTGTGTTGGATCACAATTGGAATCATACAATGCAAACTTTCCACTTGGCTTCAAAGCACAACAAAGTATATTCTTTGTGTGAAATCCACATGATATATCCAAATGGGCATAGACTATTTTCCTAAAGAGATGGGTGAATCAGTTCCTATTCTTTGGAATATCTCAATGAGGCATCTTGGGGCCTGCACTGCTCTAGTTTCCAAAGAGATCCTATTTGCTGTGCTATATCTAACATCTTAGCCACTGGGGAGCACAGCTGCAGCAACCTTGGCTTCGAGCAACTAGAGAGCAAGCCAGCTACATAGGATGCAAACTCTCAGTGTGAATTTTTTTTTGCCTGATTTTATACAACCCTTTTAGTTAGTTTAGGAATGACTTTTTATGCTGCTAATTAGAGAGACTGAAATAAGGGTAGTTTGGACTAAGATTCATCTGTCTATCCTACTATCTTAGGTATCTTTGCACTGACTTTATTCCCTTGCATAATATAGCCACAAGAAAAACTGTACTTTTAGAAAATGTTAAGGGAATGACAGCAAGTGACAAAGCAAAGATATTCAAACCTAGGCCAGATACTAACTCAAGCTGTGAGAATAATTTCACATACCAAGTGAGAGAGGTGAAATGAACATTTCCACTGTGTTTTAGGACAAGGTGAAAGATTCAACTTTTGCAACATTTATGTTGTGAAACTGTCAATCCTACTGTAATTAGGCTTGAGTCAGCTTAATTTAACAATAATAACCCAGGGACAGATATGTACCTAGGGCACTGCCCACCACAGACACAGAATATGCTCCTATTCTGCAAGTAGTCCCAAAGGAATCAGTGAAACTGTGTGCAGTGAGTAAGGGGAGGCAGAATCTAGCCCTTTGTTGCCTTTGAACTACCCATTATTGTTCTTGTTGTGGTTCCTGCACTTCCCCCCACATGTTTGCAGAGCTGCCTTAGTGGCCAACCTCATCCTCAAGGCACTGCTACTAATTATAGAGTCACGGTCTAGAGTTTCCCAGGGCTGCAATATCTGTTCTGTTGGTGCCACCACATCTTGGGAAACCCCCTTTAATGAGATCACCCCAGCAGCCATGGCCTCCAGAGTAGGAAGTGCTGACCAATCTTTGCAAACGTCCTTACCATGGAACAACCCAAGGAAAACACTAATACCTTGCAGTTATTAGTCCATTCCCTGTGTCCTTCCACGGTTGCTTCCATGTGAGGAGGAAGTCTAGTCATAGAGTACTGCTATAAAGTCCTTCAGTCAACGTGATAATATCACAGTTTGGCTCCATTCTCATAGGCTATACTAAACTTTGTTACAGCTTTGTTTAGTAGCTGTTGTTAAATTTGGCTGTATTGGAATTAGGTGAGCCATTTTTGAGTTATGAGACTAAGAGCAATCAGAGTTTTCCTTTTTGCCACCTTATGACTTCAAAAAGACTACTTCTGAAAACTTCAGACTAGCTTTAGACCTTTGTCCTCAATGAAAGCCATTGTAAAAGTCTAATTTTGCCCCCTTTTTTTAAAAAATTTTGCGGTTTCGTATTTTCATAGCTATTTATTTAATTCTCCATGGATATTATCATTTTGGTGAGAGGTCTTGCAGAAGTTATAAGTAATTGAAAATGTTCAATGGGCTTGCAAGATCCATGAGACAAATAGGTAAGGGACTTTACAAATTCGTGAGAAATTAATGTGGTTCATGCTTTACTATATTTAACTGTTAGAACTTGCCTGAAGTCCCTGGCACAGTTTACAGTCTTCCCTGAGTGACTGACAGAAATTGTAAATGCCACCTGAAATCTCATGCAAGTCACAATCCCCAGAAAATGTTTTGATGGTGCTTGTAAACTCTGTCAAACATACTAACACTGGATATAATGGGTGAGAGAGGAGCTTCTTTTTTTGCTTTTGGAATAGGATCTCTGTTTACCTCTGGTTCTAGTAGCTCCCAAAGCTGCTCCACATAAAAGCAAAAATGTGGTCCTTATACCGGAACACCCGTACTGAATCCAGAACTATGCTGTTCTCCTCATGCTTCCCCATTATGGACCCTCTGTCTTCTGTTCTGAGTTATAACCTCACTTTTTCCTCAACTCCAGTCATTGTCTCATGACCCTTGCTATCTCAGTTGTTTTTAAAGACCAAGTTTTCTGCCCCTTCAAAAAGTTAGAGGAGAGGATGCACAGAAGGCCTTTGGGCCTCCCACTGAAAACACCTACAGGTAAAGTCGAGCTTAAGCCTTTCGGGGAGAGTTGTCCTAGAGGAAGGGAAGATTGAAGCTTGAAACTCAGCCCAATTTACTGCACCATTAATAAGTGCCGTGGTTTTGTTTCCTTACAAAAGTTTTGGACGCTTTATTTCTGTGTAAGCGATCTTAGAAAGACCCTTTAAGGAAGCTATTAACCTCTGGTGGCATTGGCAGGAGAATTTATAATCTCCGTGGGTGCTATTTTTGAGATACCCTTTTGTACTAGCAAATGTTGCTCTTCCAGGGGTTATAAAATCTGCAAGTGTATTTGGCAGAGGTTTCAAGTTTTCAGAAACCTCTGTTTAAAAGATAACAAAATCCCCAATTATTAGCTGTGGACATGAGGGAGCTAAGGTTGAGAATACATTTTATTTGGGAAAATGTTAATGGAATATTTAAAAAATATTAGACTTGAAAGTAAGAAAATTATTTTTTCCCAAACTATTCTAAATTCTACCCGTCTCCCAGCCTAACATCCAAAGATACCACCCACTGCCTCCCAAGCTTCTAAAAATCTGTTTAATCTAAATCATGGGCACTCGTTCGGGTAAAAAATTTTAATACAGCAATAGCTACAGAATTGCTAATCTGGTACTGAATAAGAGATTGAGACTTGTCTCTTCACCAGAATCCCCTTTCCATTAAAAAAAAACAGAGACTACAATATTTCATATAATTTTTCACTATGAGTTAGAAATCCTCCCAGTCCGACTTCCCACTACTGGCTTGTTATCCCATTATATCTTGTGTCACTTCCTTAAAATAAGGAAGACTGTGCAGTATGTTGCTTATCTTCCTGATTATCAACTGGAGAGAATACCCTCTCTCTAGAGGTCACATATGTAGAAGACTCATAAAGCTGCTGCCGAATTGTGCCGCCCTAATGGCACATGGACTGCCCCCGCCGTCAGCGGGGACAATTCGCGCGCTGCTTGGAGGCAAAAACACAGATTGCCGCTCCAAGCACCTGCTTGGAATGCTGGTGCCTGGAGCCGGCCCTGCATACTGTTATAATTCATATGCTTCATTAGATGGATTTCTTGATTCACAAGAAGATGTCAAGTGCATATGTGTAACAATGTGGGGCCAGCAATCACATTTTCATAACACTTTACAGTAGGAACTAACTAAATTCACAAGACACCTATGAGGTGGGTGAGTGTGATGTTACCCATTTTAATGATCCATAAACTGAGGCACAGAGAGCTTAAGTGACTGACCCAAGGTCACCAATGATTCAGTGGCTAAGCCAGATATTAGTGCCCTACCCTAACCACTGGAAAATCCTTCATCTCTTACACTACACCTTTATCTCCTCTACAGGTCTGTGGACCAGTTCTCCAAATACACAGTTTCAATACAGTGTTTTTCCATATGAACAAATACAGAGATTTTTGTGAGAGCAGCTGTTCCTACAATCTGGTTACTGTGCTGCCCCAACAAGAAGGTTTCATTTTAATTTGTTAGAATGAATAAAACCCAAACACCCTCACTTGATGGTGATTCTTCCAGGAGCAAGCATGCAGGCCTCGGTGGGCCAGTGTGTAAACAGGCATGGACTTGACCTACACTGACTTTTTTGTGTTTGTGCAAAAGTTTGTATAAATTTCCTTTCAGAATGGGAGCTTGTATGCCAAGGTTTAAAACGAGTGAGTGAATTTTTATAGTCCCATTATAATGGAAATGTTCACCTTAATTATTGCAACGTGAATGGCTTACAAAGTAATATATGGAAAGTGAAGTAAATAATGTAAACATATAATTATGTTTTGTACTATTATGTCCACAGAAACATAAAACTAACATTATGACTTTAAAAAAATGAAACAGAACTAGCTGTGCCTAGTTAGTTATTTTGATCCCTTACCAGCTTCCTTCCTCCTCCCCTCTTCAAAAAAGAAAATAAAATCTGTGTGCTTTAGGAAAAAACTGTTTCTGTCATATTACTTCTAAAGACAAACCGTGAGTGCATGGACTTTTAAACAAGTGCTTTATCCTTGAAAATTAAAATAAAATATTTTCATGTAATCAGTAAATTCTGTTATGAAACTTTATAGCAGCTACATTAAAGGCTAAGAATAACTACTATTTTGAAATTCTGAATATCTTATAATTAGACCAGCCCTTAAGAAATATTCAGAGTTAAGGCACATTAAAATGTATTCCACAACATGGAGACAGCCCTGACAAAGAAACATTATTCTTAGATTTACAATTAATTACCCTTATGTCTATACCTTGCATTCAATTTGCATATCTTAAAAGTGCTGTAAATTTCATAGAACTCCCTTGTTATTTAAGATCATTACGCTTAGTAAAAGTTTCTACAGTGATAACTTTCTCTTGATTATGTAGTTGCGAGGTCAATAAATCTGGCTTTACTTTGCTCGACAATGTTATAATTTTTCTTTTTGTGTGTGTGTTTCATTATTTTGCTCCTTGTTCCTTCTGCCCTCTCATTTATAATCCCCCGAAGAACCAGTAGATAGAGAAGTCTGGCTAGAAGACGAAGTGAGTGGTCAGATTCTCAGATGTTATCTTTTTCCCAGAACGCACTGGTACTGGGTGTCTGACATGTTCTATACATCTTTCTAGTGTCAACCTCATTAAACAAATACAACTTGATGTATAGCTCTCAAGAAATGAAATTTCATGCAATGAATTTGTTCTGTTCCAGCTTCTTCTGCTGCTTCTCCTCCTCCTCCTCTTTCTCCACATTCCCCCCACATCCCTTTTGGTCAGCAGTGATTTTGTGCATTCTTGATTTCTAGTTACAATTTTAGATGGGCACTAGTGATGATTTCATAATATTTTTGGCAGAGTGTTTCAGGTCTTTATGAAAGTTTCAGATTTTAAACCGACTACATCAGGTTTCCTACATTCTCAGTAAGGATTAGCCTTGTATAAAATATGGTATAGTCTTTGGAATAATGTTCAGTATGTTTACTTTGATCAGATGTACATGTAATTGTGTTTTAAATATGAGACACATCTGCTGTCACATGCATGTTGTAAGTGTGCTGAACTTTCATAGGTACCAGGGTATAAATGTGCTAGAACTGTGGTTTATGGTCAAATTCAAGGTTAGCACAATACCCTCCAAACTAGAAAGACACTGAATGCTTTGCCAGAATAGTAAATAGCATTTTCATCCTTTTCCTCTTCTTAAGCCTAAAAGAATTTAAAGAAGAAATATATTTTAAAACTAAAATAAACTCTCCATTTAATGAGACTATATATTATTTACAGAAAAATGCCACTAAACTCAATTAGTGCTGGTCTCACCACTGGGTGGAATTTGAAGTTGTTGAATCTTTTTTTTTTTTTAAATGCAGTTCATTGCAGTCATTTGCTGAGTCTAGGGCGATGCTCCAGTTTTAATCATGTGTAAAAGTATAGCATATAAGGAAACAGCAACATACTGTATAAATATTTTTAGATGTTTTGTTTTTAAAATACTGTTTGATACTTGAAAAGTTTGTCCCCGTCCTGTTCCTTTTATAAAAATGAAGCCATTTTATTTATCTTAAACAGGCAGTTTCCCATTACCACCTCCTCAGTATTATTAATTAAAGTTATTTTTTAAAGTTAATGTGACCATCATTTCCCTGTTATACCTCACTGGAATAGTGCATTATTTAAAACCAGCCTTGGAAGAAATTAGCAGCCATTTTAAACACTTGCCTCCTGCCCAGAAACAGAATATTTTCTATAATGGTAAGCAGAACTATTATCAGTATTATAGTAATTATTAATTATGGTTCATGAATTAAATAATGTTCCTGGACACTGTACTTTGTTTTCTTATAGACTTAACCAGTCATTTTACACTTTAAAGGTGAAAATCTCTCTCTCTCTCTCTCTCCTTTTTTAAAATGAAAGTATCTGTTTTTTTCCCCTTGGGACATGGTGTTGAATACGTGGGGGAGCTCAGGAAGGGAGATTTAACAAATATATTCATCTCTGATTCTGAATTTCTCTCAGGCCTTTTAATATATAAGTAGTTTTGAAGATCTAAAGTAACTACATGTATCCTCATTTTTGTGGGCTGAATACAAGCAAATATGAATATGGAACTATTCTAGTTTATTCTAATATAACATTTCCATTAAAATGATTTTTAAAACCCTTCCCAAAATTCCAATAATTCTGTTTAAAAAAATATAACACAGCAGCGTAGATTAGCTACTCTGGAATACCTTGGCAAAAGTATTCAAGTAGCAAGAGTTTTTCTAGTCTTATGTCCTATATACATCTGTTAAATTACTCAGAGATCTCATTAAATAAAGCTAATGTACTTGTAAAACAGTAGGGAGAGACAGTATATCATTGTAACTGTTAGAAAGAGCCATTCTGGCAAGGAGGGAGCCAAGAAGGCTAGGTGTATGCTGGTCAGTGTAGATGTTTCTAGGCCATAAATCTTGGCCCTTTCCTGCCTAGTTATTGTGTATTTCTTTAGGTGAGAGATTGATTGTAGCAGTGGAAGATGAATTTGCCCACAGACCCTTTCTTCTTTTTTTTTTTTATACTCCTGATGCCTCGCCAAGGTGATAATGCTTTTTTCCCTGCAATCATTTGTTTCAGATTAAAAGCATGAAGAAACATAAGAAGGCTCGTCTCTGAAGTCAGGCAAACATTAGGGCATGAAGACATATAGCTGTCCCAGGTGTGAGGAGAGTGCATTTTACCCCTGCCGGGTTTATAACCAGTTTAACTGGAAGAGAATCATCCAGAGTAAAATCCATGGAGGAACCCTAAGGTTTCTTTAGTGTGGATTCTTAAAATTTTTTAAAAATGCTGCTAAACTATAATATTATTAAATAGGGCTGCCAAGCGATTAAAAAAATGAATTGCGATTAATCACGTGATTTAAAAAAAATTGATTAATCAAGCGATTAATCGCACTGTTAATAATAGAATACCATTTATTTAAATATTTTTGGATGTTTTCTACTTTTTCAAATATATTTCAATTATAACACAGAATACGAAGTGTACAGTGCTCACTTTATATTTATTTTTATTACAAATAATGGCACTGTAAAATACAAAAGAAATCATGCTTTTCAATTCATCTAATACAAGTACTGTAATGCAATCTCTTTATCATGAAAGTTGAACTTATAAATGTAGAATTATGTACAAACCAATAACAGCATTCAAAAATAAAACAATGTAAAACTTCAGAGCCTACAAGTCCACTCAGTCCTATGTCTTGTTCAGCCAATCGCTCAAAGAAGTTTGTTTATGTTTGCAGGAGATAATGCTGGCTGCTTCTTGTTCACAATGTCACCTGAAAGTGAGAACAGGCATTCTCATGGCACTGTGGTAGCCGGTGTCGAAACATATTTATATGCCAGATGCGGTAAAGATTCATATATCCCTTCATGCTTCAACCACCATTCCAAAGGACATGCTGATGACAGGTTCTGCTTGATAACAATCCAAAGCAGTGTGAACCGATGCATGCTCATTTTCATCATCTGCGTCAGGTGCCACCAGCAGAAGGTTGATTTTCTTTTTTGGTGGTTCGGGTTCTGTAATTTCCGCATTGGAGTGTTGCTCTTTTAAGACTTCTAAAAGCATGCTCCACACTTCATCCCTCTCAGATTTTGAAAGGCACTTCAGATTCTTAAACCTTGGGTCGAGTGCTATAGCTATCTTTAGAAATCTCACATTGGTACCTTCTTTGTGTTTTGTCAAATCTGAAGCAAAAGTGTTCTTAAAATGAACATGTGCTGAGTCATCATCCGAGATTGCTATAACATAAAATATATGGCAAAATACAGGTAACATAGAGCCAGAGACATACAATTCTCCCCCCAAGGAGTTAAAATCATAATGCGTTAATTAAATTTGTGACTTAACAAGTGTCATCAGCATAGAAGCATGTCCTCTGGAAGGATTGAAGCATGTTTAGCATATCTGGCATGTAAAGACCTTGCAATGCTGGCTACAAAAGTCCCATGTGAATGCCTGTTCTCACTTTCTGGTGACATTGTAAATAAGAAGTTGCTGTATTATGTCCCCTAAATGTAAACA